>NW_027437188.1:14640000-14827500 GCF_033239565.1 Halichoeres trimaculatus
ATTTGTCTTCCTCTTCTTCCCAAGTGTTTTCTTTTGTGGTGTACCTTGTGAACGAAAATAACAGAGCTGGAATCCACTGTGTCCTTGAATGCATATATACATGCCAAGAATTTTAATCCTTTTGTCTCTGTCAGACCTTTAGTGTGGCTTTATGTAAGTAGAGTAACACTGCGACTTCAGAAATAGAATAGAAAAGGTAAAGCTGATGATTTGATTCTATTTTTTGGTCCGAATTTCCCATCTGAGTTAGCTTAATTGATGCAAAAACAATAGAGGACCTAACAGTGCATGAGCCTAGAGGAAATCAGGCTGCAGCAGCTTGCTCTCTCCTCTCTGAGCTATTGATTGACCTTCGTCTAATGCAGGTCATTTGTTCAGATACACGAACACACACAATGACATAAACACATGCACATGTGCAGGGTTACACAGTGTAATGAGATGCATGCTCACAGACTGCATTGTATTGTGTGGTGTCCTCTACTGACAGCAGAACAGCACTTAGGTGATGCTGACAAATAACCCCTGCTATACTGGGGCCTCCTCAGAAAAGACTGTGCAGGGACAAACTTAATATATCACAAGTCAGATGAAGAATTAATCCAAGACTGGTCATTTCATCTATGCCTCAAAGCTTTGGTTGTAGTAACTTCCAAGTTTGTTATCAAGGAGGTTAACCAGAAGCCCCCAGGTATACTGAAAACACATCACCGGTGTAAAAAGCCCTGTCAGCATTTTAACAGGGAGCCTGAAAGCAAAATCAGGTCAAGTAGGAAATGGTTTTGGGATAAAAAAAAGGAGGAGGAAGAAGGGGCAGTGGAGCAAGGTTGAAACCTACAGTAAATACATTGGGAACTGTTTACCAGCAGATAGTGCAGTATAAAGGTCTGTTTTAAAAAGGTGCCTTGAGCTGCTCAACACAACTTGTGGATAATTAACAGATATGCTGCTCTGTGTTTGTGGATGGGGGAGGGTTGGGCGTGAAGGAATATGTGCAGGGGTGTGGGGGAAGTAAAAATAGGATGCACCGCTATATGCAGCTTTCCAGTATTTCATTCGGGTCGAGAGCAATGTGATTTACTCTTTCTAATATTAAAGTGTAACTCTTTATGCATTGTGCTTCAATTACATCTTTAGAAGCCAACACATTTTCAAAGCAAAGTCTAATGCACCTAATTGTAAAGTTAGTAACAATTTCTGAGTCTATGAGTACAAATTTCAGAATTCTGTTTATATGAATTAGCATGCTGTCTTTATTTAGCTTCCAAGATGTTAAAATGTAAAAAATTCAAAATGGGCAAAATTAAAATCTTTGTCAGAATTGTTACACAGGCTCTATAACACAACTGTGCTGTAGGGATAAGCACTGTCACCTCCCTTATTTTGAACACCAGCCCTTTTTTTAAACTCAATTTGTAAAAATGTGCAATTTTAATTTTTCTAAAAAATAAAATAAAACAAAACAAAACAAAAAAAATGAAATGAAATAAAAAATAAAATAAAATAAAATGAAATAAAATAGAATGAAATAAAATAAAATAAAATAAAATTGCAATGACTAACTGGAACTGGATTAAGTTCAGTGTTAAAGGCAGACAGTAACAGACATGGTAGTATGGTAGTAGGCAGACCATGTGAGTGTGATTACAAAGTGTAAATCCGAAAATAATTTTGGGAGGCCTATCCTGGTCACAAATAGCTTATAGAGATCAGACAGGGTTTAGGCACTTCCTGTTGCTTCTGGTATACAGGGATGGATAACAATGCCTCTGAACATGGACAAGTTGTTAAAAACAGAAGATATTAAAGCCACAAATTTGGAGAATAGGCATAAATTGTGCTGTTCAAACACACTGCTTAACTAGGTAGGATGATAACGAAACAAAGTCAGAGCAGGAGTGATAGCATTAAAATGACGTTACTACAGGAATACTTAGGAAAGATGTTCTCGTGCTCATCAAAACAACACCTACAAAACATTGTTTATTAGTGGCTATAATGTTAGCCTCACAGCACCTGCTGGTTTAAAGCCTAGTAAGAAATAAAACTTACCTCACTTTTCAGCTAACAAAAAAACACATCAAATATTTTAATATACTGCAACTTTTAGACCAAGTTACATGTAAATAGATCTGAAGTTTATGTAAAGTAAACTTGCCATATTATTTATTGAAAAATTGGTGTGTATCACAAAAGTCAGTAACTTTAATCCCCCAGAGAGACTATACATTTTTTGAAATATACTTAAAATTCACAGTGGCAACAAATTAAGCCAAAAGCTCATCTTTCCACAGTTGATGCCTTATAAAGTAAGATCATTGAATGGGGGAGTGCAAACATGGCCAAAACATGTTTTCCTTTACTTCCTCCTGCATGTGGTTTGAATTAAAAGTTGTTCTTTTCATCATGACTCAGCAATTCTCAGCAGTCATGCAGTTTATGCACACATTCCTTTGACTTTTCCTAGAGAGCTTTTTCCGTATAGTCCCTGGCAGATGAAATGTAGGCTTACATTAGTAAAAGTCATCTTTGTACTCCACCCTGGATCTTGCTGTATAAAATAACAACACAAAAATGATAAGGAATTAGTAGCATAACACAACAAAATGTGGCATCAAGTTTCTTTTCTCTCTCCACCTGTCTACTTTCTTTGTCAGTGTCGAGCTCTCACCTGTTGCTTTCAAGATACCTGAGACCGCTGTGTTTTGTTGTCCGGCAAGTTCTATTCTCTGTGGCCCAGTTTCAGAGGTCACATGGTGCCTGTGCTGAATGATGCCTACATCATCAAGAAGTAACCCAGCCTGTAGATTTTGAATAGTTTACCATGGACTGTAAATGAGGAACTTTGGGTTATTAGATAAACCATAAGAGGGGGCTTCAGAGGGAAATAGGACACACAGGTAGAAACGTGAATCACACGTGTTCACAGACACTGTTCAGAGTGGAACAGTTGAAATGCTCTTTATTGTGCATTTCCAACCTTGATTGATGCATGTACATACACGTACATTTATCGTGACTTTACACTTTTGACAAAATTACAGCAATGCTAATGTTTAGCAGGTTCATACATTTACATACATTTCAGAGAATAAAACTTTCTTCACCTTTCAATGTCCTATGGTCATTGCTATCTTGCAAAGTCCAAACGGGCAATTTTGTGGCGTTGGGGCCTCTGAAAATTTTTTTTTTCTTAAAGGCCTTCTCTTACAGATGCCGTCTGATGGTTCCAGCGATGGGGTGTAGTGAGCAGCCTTGCTTATGCAGCTCAACAATCTAACCACATTCAGAAAGAGAAAGGTAAGGTCACAACGGAGTCAATGCCTGACAGAAAATGTCATCGAATCCAAATTTTTGCACAGATATTGGCTTTTAAAGGCTATGGTCTTAACATTTTGATCAGCTGATGAACAGCCTATCACACTTTACATGTCGATTTTGATGAATTGCTCACTCATTTTTTTTAAAATCCAACTCCCATTTCTTCTTTTTTTTTTTGTAGTTTGAAGCTCTACTTAGAATCTACACGAGATCCAACAGTGCAAAGTGTAAATTTTTGCAGCACTTAACCGATCTTAAAATTTTCATTGGATGTGTATCCCTAATTAAACTTATTGGCATGAAAAAATTTGCTTAATTTGCTCAGTGCTAACATTTCTGCAAAAGATTATATAAATGTGTGCCTGTATGCGAAAAAAAAAAAAAAGTGTGGTGTTTTTCTTGTGCCCACAAGCTGCAATTTCTTCACTATATATGATCCTCTAAAATTAAAAAAAAAATGCTATCATGGCAATAAGTGCATGCATCAAATGTAGACTTTCAATTTTATCTTTACAACAGCTGTCAAATTGTATATGTTGAACATTGAAACAGCTCATCTCCCCAGCATGTATGCACAGTTTGTGTGTACATAGCATGTTTTTATAGATGAGGCCTTTCCTAGAAAAACTCTCTCAGCTCTCGGGTGTCTGTGGGTTAGGCTATTGAAGTTGTCTTTCTCACAGAGTAATGCACTGTTTTCCAAAATCACAACGATCCCTGCAATCATTCACACAGTCAGAGGGAACAAAGAACATGCTAAAGATAACAAACTGAGCATTGAGAGGACAGCTTCCTACCAGCCCGGTTTCTGATCCTGTGGGTTCTCTTTGGTGTTAACTGTGTTTTCCCTTAAATTTTTTTACCAGTGGGAGCCTGTAAAAAAAGATCTTGAGTTGTTGTTTGAGTGTCAGCTAACCCCAGGCTTTCACAGATTTTAAGCTACAGTTTCAGACCAGAGTCCTCTGTATTTCATATAACGGGTCTCTCTCTTGTTTCAGCTTGGAACACATCTCGCTAATACCTGCAGGGTACTGGTCAGGAACCAAGCCTTTCTGTAAAATTTGAAACCTCTCCTTGGTACTAAACTTTGTCTTTACATCCCTTAAACAACACATATGTTTTTGGACATGTATTGTGTCACATACTGCCATTGAAATAGGATAAGAAACAACACCAAATTAGCAGAGAGAAGTTATGATTTCAGAAGTCATTGGAATAATGTTATTGCTGTGCTTGTGGTACCTGTGAAGCGACAACTACAATAATAATGGTATCCTTTGTTGAATGGGTACTTGAGAGGAGGCCAAATAAACACAAAGAGGAGGGGGGTCACATCAAAGCCCAGTGGCAGTCTGTAGCACAGAGAGATGTAAAGGCAAAACCTCATCCCTTAAACTCTGGGAATACAAACCAAATTCACTGTCTTTAATCAAGGAGAGGCCTTTGAAATGGTTTTGGTAAAAGTCAAACTTTGAGTTTGATTTGAATGAATTTTAATGTACTCAAAGTTTCCTTAATACTGGCTCAGCTGCATGATTCCCACTATGTTCAGTGGAACTGTGGACCTTGGATTGTATGGTGCAATACTTTTCTGCTAATTCAGGTCTGTGATAATTCAGAAGAGGATTAGGGCCACTGAAAAAAAAGGAAAAAGAAAGAAAAAGAAAAATATCTCTGCACAGTTTTTTATTACTATTATTTATCCTAGATTAAAGTAAAAAAAAAAAAAGACTGTTTGGTTCTGAGTTCTTCTTGTTTTTTTCTGTTTTGTTATTGTTATTGTTATTGTTATTGTTGTTGTTGTTTTTGCAGTGCCCCTTCTCATCTAGTTAACATCAGAATTTGTCTGTCATTTAAACTTACTGATAAACAAAGATGAGCTTTTTTTAGAAGACGGATGGAATGTAACGTCCACGTTTGTTTGGAGCAAACTTGTGTAGACTTTGTGTTTGCTTTTTGATTACATCAATGGGATATTTGATTAGTTACAACCTTCTTCCTATCATTTCAGCACAGGCACGCCCAGCTCCTACGTCAGAGGGTGGGGGACGGTATCCTTTCCTGGATAGATAAGGAGCATACGCCGTGGTGTACGGTAGCAGTGTGCGTTAGTGACTGGAATACATAGGTTATATTTTATTTTGCCACAATCTCTCAAGAGTTAGACCATATTTAGTAAGTTTGGTATTCTCAGGGTAGTGTTCGGGTAACTTTCAGCGCGAAGATGGCTGAGAAGATAGACATGGAAGACGCGAAGGCATCCAACGGCGAGGCGCACCTCGATGAGCCGGTCCCCAATGGACCAAACGTCCAGAAAAAGAGCCCAGAGCCGTTGTCAACGAGGGTAAAAAGGATAGTGAAGGCCAACCTCCTGGTGATCCTCACCGTGGCTGGGGTCATCGTTGGGGTTTTTATTGGACTTGGTGTGCGCAACGTAACGCTTAGCCGGACCCAGATGATCTACATCGGGTTTCCCGGTGAGCTGCTCATCCGGCTGCTGAAAATGATCATTATTCCCCTGGTGGTGTGCAGTCTAGTGTCCGGGGCTGCCAGCATCGACCCTAAAGCATTGGGTAAGCTTGGCGGCTGGGCCATGCTTTTCTTCCTGGTCACTACTTTAATAGCGTCGGCTATTGGGGTTGTGATGGCTTTTATTCTCACCCCGGGCTCCGTGACAATCACCAAACCAAAGGTGCCCGGTTTAGATGACAGCGTGCCTGAGCCCAAAGAAATTATAGACTCCTTCTTGGATTTAATAAGGTGAGTAAATATATGTACCCCCACTCCCCCATTTCCTGCCCCTTGGGACTTGTATCATTTAAAAAAGGTGTAACATTAAATTAAAGTGCCATATTGACCATCTAACTTAGCCGTCAACACTTTACGCGGGCGCACGCTTGCTCCTATCAAACGTGTGGCAATGTTACTCAGAGTAGCCCTCAGAAGAAGATACACAGCCCTGTTGACTTACTGTCTTACTTATCCCACTACTATCAAAGTGAGGGTCCGCTAATTGAACTTGTCACTTAATTTACTCCTTACTGTGAGTGCTGTAATGACAACACGCAGTTGCGTCAGCTCAGCTGGGTGCTCACATGGAGGGCCAAGTCAACCGGGCGAAGTGCCAGTTGCCACGGAGAACTAAATGAACAACTAAAGTTATTTGGAGCAATTTGCTTCATATAATGGGAAAATGGCTTGATGAACCACACTTCTTTTTTGTTATCGTGGTCGCCTGTACTGGAAGTGTGCGGAGTTGTGAGGCAGCTTCCCTCAGTGAGCAAAGACTGGTGACGAAACTTGTCTTGTCAGAACAACAGCCCCAGTGTGCGAGGATGAAACCACAGGTGAAACAAGCAGTTTGCTCATCATGTGTAACCCAGAGGGTCCACTCTAGGATATTTTCAGTTAATAAAATTTTAAAATCAACAACCACTCTCACGAAAGCACGCTAGCTAGCTTCAAAATACACCAAGAAGGAGCTAATATAGCTACTTCAGAGACACGTGGTCGAGAGAAATGCTGTCTAACTTGAACTGGAGTTGTCTCTGGGTCATTTGTTTAGTGTAAAGACATAAGTCTTTACATTAGACTTGTTCGACTTGTTGGGAACCAATTGCCTACTGCATGTGTGAGTGTGTCAGTGTGAGTGTGTGTGTGTGTGTGTTTTAAGCAGCGTGTCACAGTCATTAGACACAGATAAAGCATGTGCTTACCATATGGTGCCACTCCATCTAGTGCAGAGAAAACAACTCATCATGACTAAACAACTCAGACACTAAAATAGTCTCAGGGAAGTATTTTAAGTATTTTTTTTATTTTTTATTTTCCGCAACTGGCTCCAAAATGCACATCTATTAATAACATCTGTGTATCACAACCCCAAATAAAAGGATGCATCATATCCAAACCAACACAACATATAGTAGATTTTAGTGGCTGCTAAAAATTGAATTCAGACCCAACCTTTTGAAAACACATTGCACCACGCTGTTATGCAATGTTGGACAGTCAAGTAAGAGAGCTGAGATGTTTTCCTTAACCAAAACAAGAAACTGTGCAGTATTAAGTGGAAACAAACTGCAGTACCCTGTGTGTTTACTGGGCTTATGTTGTGCGTTCTTCAGTTAAGGAAGATGTGTGTTTTTGCTGTACTAATACATGTTCCCACACTTTAATCTTTATTTTATGCTACCGCAATAATCCATGGATTGTATTGCACGTCTTAAACTGGCTACTTTAAACAGTTTTTGGATCAGTCTCTCCATGAATTATGTACTTGTACTCTATGAAGGCCACAATTTTTCCACCCTCCCTCCACTTACTCCCCCTCCCCCATCAATGTGAGCTAGGCCTGGCAACACCTCCTGAAACATTTCTTGCCCAGATTAGACTTGCAAGAGCAACAGGGCAAAACTTGACCATTCACAGATTTTTACCCAGATTTGTCTCTTACATAACACAGTCTATAATTTCATATTTTGCAACACAATAGTTGGGCGAAAAATCACCAAAAAACAGACACAAAAAGTTTAGTTTCCCCTTTAAAGGTCACATTATGACTGTTTTCAAAGAGCAGATTCACCACTAGAGCCACTGCTCTCCATTTTCTTTTAACCAATCTTCCTGGATGTGTCATCGCCTGACGAGTGCCAGCAATGAGAGAACATAAAAAGAAACAACCAGGAAAAAAAATATTATTTCACTGTGTACACACTATTGAGCACACATGTCCACACCCACACACTTTTATATTCATTATCCTAATAAGACGGCAGGCAGAACCTGTGGCTCTCATAAGAGCAAACCCTCTCAGCTGGTATGCTGGTTAGTTGTGACAACAAAGACAGCGTGAGCCTTTGACTGAGGAGCAGCTTTACAAAGTGTAATAACAGCCAAGCCATTGCTTACAGATTCACTCATTTACATTCCTTTCTACATTGTCAGCCCAGGGCTGCACGTGTAAAGGTTTAGACAAGAGGCAGTCCTACACATCCTGGAGTCCATCTTGTTGACCTTTTGCCTTTTGTTTTCTCCTAAATCCAAGAAAAGCCATGACGCTGAATTTTATCAGAAATACCTAAAGATATAAAGCATTTTCGGTCAACTTATTAAGTGAATATCTTCGCAAATTTCCATCACAGAATACTTATATATTTTATTATAATTCCTTCTGGATCTAACATTTTTTAATAAAGCTGAAAAAAAAATTAACACTTAGCAAAAACTGACAGGAATTACGTTGATCTCTCTACATTAACCAGCATTAGGTGTTTCCTGCTTTTAGTATCAGAGCAGCAGAACAGTGTGTGACTAAATGAGTCATTTGCCCTCAACTAAAGAATAAACACACCCAACTAATGGTGTTTGACAGCAAAGTGTGGGCATTTTTGTCATACCTCTCTGCTCCCCTTCCTTCCTTGTAATGTGATTCATCAGGATGACGTCGCAGCTTAAAATGACGATTGATTCTATTTGTTGAACAGGGTATAGATGATAAAATCTATATTCAAAGATTTGAACACCTTGACTAACAAGATGTGCTTTATTCCTTGTCTTGTTGTCACTGATTTTATTTAATAAGGAAGCTGCGTTACTTAAGGGACAGGGGACTTTTTTCACTGTGGCTGCTGCTGTCACTAGGCGCCCAAAGCAGTGAATAGGGGTTGTGGTTTTCTTTCATTAGAATTTGGTTTGGTATTTGTGCCAGGAATGTAGTGTTTAAAAAAAAAAAAAAAAACAAGGAAGTGGATCCGTTTAGAAGTATTAGTGAAGTGCGTAAATGACAGAAGCAATGTGAGGGCTTTTATGATTTGAGATAAATACTGTTGGCAAACTTGTGTAAAATCCTTAAGCTCCAAAGACACTGAGACTCAGAATAGTGTAACATATGTTCGTACTTCACCAGTCACAAAAAGACACACAAACACATTTGAATACTCAAAGTGTAATGTCATCAGTGAAACCGGACAGCCCTATGTCTCAGCCCTGCAGCACAAGCATCCTGTGGTTCAGGGACATGCTGCTCTCTAACAGTCACATGATGTTTAATCCTGATGTTCTATGTTCTAATGAAAAGGAATGAATGGCTGCTTGTGAAGTTAATGCCTTATTACTCTAAATCCATTACAGACAGCTGTGTCTGGGGGCATCAGGGGCAATGTTTGGTTCAGCAGTTCAAGAGATTTAACATACAGCCTGACCTATGTACCAGTATATGTGTGTGTGTACCTGTTTGTGTAGAGTGAAACAAAGCAAGAGTAGAGCGAAAAAGGAGATTAAAGTCTTTCAGTTATTTCCACCTGATTGATCTTGTGATGTTTGAACCTAATGTGATTGCTAGCCAAAGTAGATGTCGCCTGTATATTACAACTCGTGATGTTCTTCTTTAAAAAAAAAACAATAGCTTCTTTATTTTATTGGTCAGGCTTTTAAGTTGGCCTGTGACCCACAACTGCTGGTGTAAACTAAGACTTCAGTCTTTGTTCAAGACAAATACAAACTAAACTTTTTGCAGCTGGCTTGAATTGTTCTCGCTAAGTGTCTAAGGGTTTTTCCATTTGCAGTTTAAGAACCAAGCAAATCTCAATCACATGTATTGTGAATTTGTTCAGACCTGAGGTTTCTTTTCTTTCAGCTGCACCCATATTTGTGTAAATGTCTACACACTGATCACAGGATTTAAAAGTATTTTTCCATTTTTACCCCCACAGAAACATCTTTCCTTCTAATCTGGTGTCTGCAGCCTTTCAATCAGTGAGTACTGCTGCCCTATATAGTAATTTTGTCGGGCCATGGTTTTAAATTGTCCAGAAGACATTTCTGGGTAGGATGTCAGCATGTACTCAACTTGCACCTTTTTCTGTCCAGTATGCAACCAGCTACAAACTGATTACCAGAAATGGCACAGATGGAAACTTGAGTATCACAGCGGAGAAGGTGAGTAGTGTTCCACATGAAGCTCTCCTGAGTGTTTTTTCCCTTACGACTGACTTTATTTTCCCTGTATGTGCGTGCATCTCCAGGTCCCCTTTGGCACAGACCAGGATGGTATGAATATCCTCGGTCTGGTAGTGTTTGCCATCGTGTTTGGGGTGGCTTTGAGGAAGCTGGGGGAAGAGGGAGAGATCCTCATCAAGTTCTTCAACTCCTTCAATGAGGCCACCATGGTGCTGGTCTCTTGGATCATGTGGTAAGAAAGACCTTTATGTTTGAGGCTCAGACAGGGGTTGGAATGAAATCAGTCAGTGTTTTTTAATCAAAGGAATGTGCAACATTGCACAGTCTCTTATCTCTGTCTCCTTCCTGCACTTCTACTTTCCCTGCAGGTATGCCCCTCTTGGTATCATGTTCCTTGTGGCTGGCAAGATCGTAGAGATGGACGATGTCGGCACTCTGTTCGCCAGTCTTGGAAAGTATATAGCCTGTTGCATCATTGGGCATGCTATCCATGGCCTTCTAGTGCTGCCGGCTATCTATTTCATAATTACGAGGAAGAACCCATATGTCTTCCTCTGGGGGATTTTCACTGCTCTGGCAACAGCCTTTGGAACAAGCTCCAGGTAGTTAACTTTCTTAGTCACCCGGATACACACTTATTTGTTTTGCCTGCTTGTTAAATATCATATACTGAGGTTCTCCTGTTCTTAAACACACACTTTCCGCTCTACAAACATCCCACATGCATACCTTTCACCTTAAAGAGCTCACACTTTCTTTTCTTATCCCGGTTGCTCAGCTCTGCCACGCTGCCACTGATGATGAAGTGTGTGGAAGAAAATAACGGTGTCTCTAAGCACATTAGCCGTTTCATCCTGCCTATTGGAGCAACAGTCAACATGGACGGAGCCGCTCTCTTCCAGTGTGTGGCTGCTGTTTTTATCGCACAGCTGAACGACCGTCCCCTCAACTTTGTCCAAGTCATTACCATCCTGTAAGTTGCTAAGCCATTAAGCAGCACTAGCTCAAATGGGTCAAGTACTTTGTAAGAAGTGTGTTTAATGTGTTAGTACAATGTTTAATTTTTCGTCTGATGTGCTAGTGTGACAGCAACAGCATCCAGCGTTGGAGCTGCAGGTATACCAGCTGGAGGTGTGCTGACACTTGCTATCATCCTGGAGGCTGTTGGACTGCCCACCAACGACATCTCTCTTATCCTGGCAGTTGACTGGCTTGTGTGAGTACAGACGTGTTTTATTGGGACACCAAATCGGACAGCCACACAAGCCCTTCTCAAATAATCCAGTACTGCTTGAAACTGTAAAATTCTTCGATGATTTCAAAAACTAATGTACAACATTAATGCCTTGATCACTCCCTTACTCCACGGTTTTTATGGACTTATTTGTCATTTATATCTCAAGTGCTGCAAAAATAGTTTTGACCATGTAACCTTTGTAACCTAAACTAAAAGGCTTGTCAGGGTGTATGTTCCAAAATAGAAGTGTCTTATTCATAAATAACTTGAAGATATTAAAGGTAGCTTCTGCAGGAATATTCACTACTTGTTAGTTCTACTGGGTTGCTCCTCCTTGGCTCAGTGCCAGCGCCAGCGCACACCCACTGCATCCTACTATGACTATGTGAACATACTCGCTAGCCTAGAAACCACCTAAAGCATCCCATTTCTACGTGACTTGGCATGTTAGCATGAGCTAATTGCAGGTATTTGACGCATACCAACTCGAGTCACTCTTTATTCTGTGCTGCTGTATTTGTCTCCCTTCGTGCTACGTCCACTATCTTAGCTGCTCTGATTAGCTTCCACTCAATCATCAACACGCAAAGTCACTTGCGCACTGGGAGCTCAGTGATTGGCTGATGTAGACACGCTTACTCTCCGTCCAGAAACGTTCCGAAACAAACAAAACATCAACATACAGGCTGGGGAGAGGGTTGAGGCAGGCACAGACACTGACATACACGTGTAGAGGCCCATAGGAGACAACTGAGCAGGATAGTTCTTGTAATTATTATTGTAAAAGTTGACTTTCTTTTTTTTTTTTTTTTTACAAAAATCCTGCAGACTCTACCTTTAACTACAAATGAAGTTTAAAGTGAGCAAAACATCTATACATTTCAGTAACAAAGGCAAACCTTGTGCTTTAGGTTGAGTTTTAAAATAATAATTTAATTTAAATTGCTTATCTAGTTTCCTCTGTTCTTTCAAAGCTGTTGGACTTCATTTATAAAATTAGTGATTATAAAGTGAAGGCTTGTATCCAATTATAGAGCGAAACCAATGATGATAAGGTTATCATTAAGACTTTGATTCCTGTTTCCTGCTGTCTGTCATAATGTCAAAAATTCCTAACTGCCTTCTCTGGTTTTCCGTAGTGACCGTACCTGTACCATACTGAATGTTGAAGGTGATGCCTTTGGAGCCGGGCTCCTGCAGTTCTTTGTGGATCGTACGGCCAAACAAGAAGAGGGAACAGAACTGAATGACATCAGGTTGGAGGGAGGCCCATCAACCACAGCCCCTGAGCACTCGCCGCTCATTGAGAAACGAGGCGCAAGCAACAGTGCAGATAGTCCCATGTAATCCAGCTGCTGACTGATCAGCTGCCTGACACTCCTACTGGCCAAAACCGTGGTACAAGACCCTTTTTCAGAAAAGGGTGAACTGATAGAGGATGAACATGGACACTCCATTAACTGTGCAAAGTAACACCCTCTGTCTTCAAAACCTTTCTGGGTAAGAAAAAATGAAGAGGACATATGGATCCATATTATATGCAGTAACTGGTGATAAATTTGGTTGATCCTCGTCAATTTTTGAGTCGTTTTATCATGCCAAAATTAATTCTGTTATGTTGTGTGTGAACACTTCCATTTGGATGTCAAGTAGCTTGACTAGATCAATAGACATCAGCAATACTGGGAGATGATATGTTACAAATAGGTCTAAACACAACATTACACTAAATATATTGGGGAAGTTACACAAGTAGCATTAAGTTATTCATTAATAAGCAGTACGTTTACAATACACAAAACTCAAATCTGACACGTCTATCAAAACTTTCCAAGTAGAGCACAAAGAAAAGCTAAACATAACTACTTTTTGTGTCTTGACTTCATAAGTTGACGAGGACAACCTTATAGCTGTTGTTCTCAGTCAGCATAAGCAAGAAGTTTAAATATTCTCACTTTAATCTGTTAACTTTATATTTTCTCAGCTACTCCCTTTTTTATTTGCTTTTGTTTAATAAGGTCAGATTTTTTCCCACATTATTGTAATTTTAATGCAAATTTGATCTATCAAGTTTGCATATGATTGGACGTAAGTTAAAGTATTTTCCACCACAACAACTTTCCCCAGGGACAGGGAACTATAGAAGGAACTCAGTGAATGTCCATCATAAGGATCAGGGATATATATGTTCCCCCCTTAAAGGTCCCTGTCCTAGAGTGCAGTACTAGCCACAAGTAAAGGGACAAAAGTTTGGTCATCCATTGCCCAACATTACTGCTTGGTGGTACATGTTTGGCTTTTTTTTACAAAACTGCCAAATAACTAAAGAAAAAACTTACCAATCAAGAACCTTTAAGTCCTTTCAAAAGAAGTCACTGATGCATACAGCAAGGAAAAGGCTTGCATCAAACAGCACAAAAATTTGTTTTATTTGCATTTTTAATTTTGGGGAGAGGGCGGCTGCCAAAACTTTTATCAGTTTGTTATTGTGTCTGCTGTGACTCCATGTCAACGTTTCCTTTTATCTGTCTCATTGTAAGAAAAGGCAATACTCTCCAGATTGTATTTGTACTTAGAAGCACACTTTATACCTTCAACAATGTTCCAAGGCTGAGTTAAGGAACTTTTTCTCAAGGATTTAAGGCACTCGTGAACACAGACCGACCTCTGAGCATTTGTGCCTTTTAACATGAGCATCAGCATAATGGCAAGAATGATAACCTCAGGTTTAACTATGGCTTGAAGACTTATCCTTCAGCTGCTCCTTAATACTCCAAGACCAAAAACCACATTGATCTCAGCACGCAGGAAGGGCTATGTTGAACTCCGTATACAATTTAGTGACATTTCCATGGAGGTAAATTATTCTTAGATCGTGTTTTGTTGTGTTGGTCCCAGCATTATAGAAATGCATAAATGCGTTTAAAAGCACAGTGTGGCTAAAAGGAGACATGATGAATGTCTTGAGAAGTGTGGTGTGACTACATGTGATGTGTGAGTAACAGAAGTCCTTCCTCAGTAGCAGCAGAGGTTTGCTGGCATGAGGAATTAAAGATGCAGTGTGTAGCAATAGGTGGAGCCTTCATAAATGTATTCAGATTAATGTATGATTAACTTAATTTAAGAGTTTTGTTGTGTTCATATGGCATAAGCCTTTATAGCTACATAGGAGCAGGTCCTCTTCCACAAGACTATGACTTGCATTGCCAATAGCACAGAAGGGACTAGTAACATACTTGTTTTTGTGTTGAGTGGTCACACAAACACACCAGCTGGAAGAAAAAGATGAGTAGTTCTTGTATTGATATCTTTGAAGGCAAAAACCTGAAAGATTTTTTATCATGCTACACAGGAGCTACTTGTCCCTGAAGGTCAGTGGCTCTTTATTGGTGAGAGGGGTGCGTGAAGGAGGAGCATTTTTATCTTCAGTCTGAATGCTAGATAAAGCTAATTATTCTCATTATACACACTGCGCCTTTAAATAAGAGTCAGAATGTCTCTACTTAAACCCATGTATGTTCTGGTTGTTAAATCAAGTTGTACTGGCTTAGTCTTTGTGTCATAGTTCACATATCAGATAATCATTTAATGTAAATCATATTTATTTCCCTTACACTCTCCAAAGATTTTTTTTTAAACCATTGTTCTTATATGTCAGCAACTCTGTTTTTTGTCAGCATTTTCTTGTACAAACTGGTTGGTGATAGCTTTTTTAAATTATATTTACTTAGAACATTTTGGGTCTTCTACTTATTTTTGTCTTTTAGTAAGAGCCTCAACGTTTTATGTCTGAGGTGCTTCCATATGGGGATTTTTTCTTTGGCAGATAGGGAACTAAAATGTGTGTACTGTTGCAGTTATGATTATCATACCTTTGAGCAATTCTATTTTCAGCTACAACATATGCTGTGTACCATTAACTGTACAGTTGCACAATATAATGTTTGTTTCTTCCATCCATATCATGTTCAGTGCTTTAAAGTTGTACCATATGACTGTTGTAAAACCTCTACAAGTTTTTGAACATTATAACAGCAGGTATAAGTCTATATTCTTCGTCAGCTTGTGTTGTACTAGATTTAGTACTTCCCATGATGGTCATCTTTTAAATCGGTGTAGGCCTGAAATCTGATCACATTCATTGTTTTTATTATGAGGTCATGTAAAGATTAACAGTAGCCTCCAAACAGTGATTATGTTTAGGAAGACATTAACATTCCTCTGACATCTTTCGCAGTATAGATGTCTGGTTTGATCAGAGCGTTATTGTAGGTGTAATGATGTCGTTGAAGTGGGGCTGTTATAAAAAAACACTCTAGTTTCACTCTGAATATACTGTCTGTAGGTGTTAAACAATAAAGATCTTTTTTTTTATATATGAATTTGTCTCATTGGCTTTTGTTAAACATTTCCCTGTGTCGCCACTCTTTATTACTGCAGGGAAAAGTTGAATAAGTTGTTCATAACTAAGACAGACTATTGTCTGCATGCAATGCTACATTGTGTTGCAGTCAGTTACCCTTAAACTTAGTAGCACGTGGGGAGGGGAGCATATTTTGAATGTACTGAGATCCTACATGTTCTTACATCCAAAAATAGCCTCTTGAGTGCTTCTTGAATCCTGATGCTTATCTAATTACCAGTCCATACAGAAACAATGCTGGATATCCACTGCTAAGTCAAGAGAATGCAAATGCACCACAGAGATCACAATACAAGCAGCATCAACAGGCGAACAGTATCTTTTGTTAACAGAGGAACTTTTATTTAAAATAACTGAGGACGCTATTTTATATCCCTAGGGGGATATGTCCAGCAAGCAAACTGCATTCCTGCAATGTTACATTCCTGTGTGTCCTGTCATAAAATCCTACCCCCCTCTGGGCTCCTGCCATATGGCTGATGAACTCCCATAATGCATTTGACGTGCAGAGTGGTATGCAGGCTGAAGAACGACACAAGCAAAATAATGACCAAGTGTGTTGTGCCCCCTAGTGTTCAAAAAGATTTATAACCAATACTTTTGCATTAGAGTTTTTCTCAGTGGCTTTGGTTCATTTCTCAGATCAGAGTTGAAATTCTCAAAACAGCTTGTTCAGTTTTCACATAATTGTGTCACTTGTGCTCGTCAAGAAAGCAGCTTCTCATTTCTTTGAACACAACTCTGCTGTTTCCTAATTCATCAAATGCTTATGTCATGTCGATCAAAGTGTATTTCTAGTTCATTGGTTCATCGCACAAGTCTTAACATGCAAAAAGATTGAACATGTTTTTATAATATGTCAAACATATTTCTACATATTTCGATTAGAATTTTTTCTATATCTGTCCTGAGCTGGTAAATTGCTCCATGGTCAATCTTGACTTTCTCTAACAAATGGACAATGTGTGAAGTATCAGATCAGCCAGTGATCAACCAGTTTTCTGAAATAGCTCAAAGGTGCATCTCATGAACCAGCAACTGGCACAACACAATGTTACAACGTCTGACGTGGAAGGATAAAGAATTGGACGGGGTCAACAGCCAGAGAGAAGAAGAGGAAGAGGACTGAGGCTGCGTAGTGGAGTAGTTGAGAGACAAAACAGAGGAAGAGGCAGAAGAGGTCGTGGACATAAACATATATATATACATATACACGTTCTCGTGAGATAAGATCCACACTTGTAGACCTAATTCTCAATCATGGACTTACAATAGCTAAGGATGGTTGAAGGGTTAATGCTGGGAGAACAACTGTGTCCTCAATTCAGAATTTTTGTCAACGGGGAAGATATTTGTTGTGATGTGGATGAGAATTTAAAGGCTCAACAGAAAAGAACGCCATGAGGTGGAGTAAGACTGCACTGCACTGTAATTCCCACAGCACTGCATGAACAATTCTCCCAAGGAAAATGTCGTATGTTCACATTTTTGGGGCTTTTTTGTGCTATGCAGCTCCTTCTTCTCCTTTCTGTATCACAATGTCATGGTCTGTCAACAAATTACAGCACAAACAGTAAAAGTGTGACTATATATATATAAATATTGTCCAGTCTTTTGCAATCAATCTCCTACATACACCAAGAGGTATCTCACAATTTACAGTAAATTTCAACAAAACTTTAGACATAGTTTACACCAGAACGTCCTTCCAGAGCACACTGTTATACTGACAACATGACTCAGCACTTTGACTGTCATTGACTGACAATGAAGAAGGAACTCATAATTCTGAGGCACTGTCTGACAGGTTCACTGACACAGATATTTACATTTGTGAGATGAACCAAGTATTTTGAGAGAGAGACTGGCTTTTGCAGGTAATCCATGGTGTTTAGCTATTTGTACGAACTGTTTTGAGAAATTCACTTAGCAAATAAATATTGAGCAAATATCAAGTATGATCACAGAAATGTACCCAAGCGAGTGAGAAAAACTGTAACTGTATTTACAACAGTATCCTCAGCAGCCATGACAGAAAAATAATATATTAACACATCAATCTGAACAGTGTATTGCACCTTTTTTTTTGAAAATGTAGCAACACTTCAATACATCACACACAAGCAAGAACATTACAGGTGACATGTCGTACCCAGAGAAATGGGTGCTAAATTGAAATCCCATTTCATTGTTCACATACATAATTACACAAGGGCTAATATATGTTAACTCAAAGGTTTTTGTTCCTAACTGAATACTAAGGCCTGTCAGAACAATTTTCAATCTTCTCATATGCCAACACAAACAGGATAAGTAACAGTGTGTTTCTAATTTCACCTTGTGGAAATGTACTGACATCACAGCTGTCAGGGACCAAATCAGAACAGGTTAGCCTGTTCACTGCTTAGCAGTAGAAACAACTTCATCTTATATGTGCCAGTAACCTTCAGTCCTGCAAAAGGCTATGCACCTTGTGTACATAACCTTGTACACAAGGAAACCAATATTTCAACATATGGTAAATTTACAGCTGTTTAATTTATACACTGATATACAACACATATTGATTGAGCACATCATGTGCTTCAACCAGTCTTTGACTCTTGAAGTATGCATAACGAAGCAGACAGGTGTATAGACTGAAAGTGAGGTAAACATTGTTGTCATCATTTTGTCACCTAATAATGTGTGTATATCATCTTTCAGGCTGTTAAAAAATAAATAAATACACCCTGAGTCTCTATCATCCTTCATAATTTGCTCTTGTCCAGCCTTTTCTTAGCAGGGTTGGGATACTGGGGGTTCTCAATCACCCCCTCTCCAAACTTGAGCTCCAAGAAGGCTCTGTGGTTGTTGGGAGAGAAGGCAGTGATGCCGGCAAACGTCATTGGCACCAGTGGCTGAAGAAAGTGCTCAGGAAACTCCACATCTTGTTTGTGCTCAATCCATGTGTCTTTGGTCATGACACCATTACGTGCGTAGAACGGCCAAAGATCAATGTGCAGGTGGTTGGCCTCGCTGTACTGGACTCTGTAGAAGTCTCCTTCCACTGCACGTTCCCACACATAGCCATTAGCATCTACAAGGGAGCCGGAGTCCAGGTTTTTTAAGTGATCACAGTTGGGTATATCCTCCAAGTAGATGCCCAGGTCGATATCATAATCCCATGGGATGATGTCCTGATGGCGTACAGCACCCAGCAGAGTCCCACCTTCCAACCAGTAGCGCACACCAGAGGTCTCCAGGATATTGATGACATATTTTGCAGTTTCCCTTAGACCTCGCAGACAGCATGGTGGTGTCCAGCGATCCAAGTACAGGTAATCTGGAGTGTCATCTTGAACTGTGCCAAAGCAGCGTGGTGTCTCTTTACCGCAACCAAACCATTGTTCCTTTCCATCAGGCAGCAAGATGCGCTTCAAACCAAAGCTTCTCATGAGCTTCCCTGTGGCCTCCTTCAGTCTAGTGTCAGCTTTCCACTGGTTATGAGCGGAGCTAAAGAGTGGACGGTGATTTGCAGAGAAACAGGGACTTTCCAGCAGCTTCACTTTCCAGCCTCTCAGGGCAGTTTGGACAAAAAGTGAGGAGAAGAGGGGACGTCCCAGAGGCACAGAGAGGTTAAAAAGATCTTCAGTGCGAATAAGGACAACAGCATCACCTTGTAAAGCCGTGCACACACTGCCGCTGCTACCAGATGCAGCAGGTGAGTAGGTGGCTGTCCACTCTCTGAGGTTAACCCGCAGGTGGAGGCACTGCACTGCAGATCGAGCCAGCACAGGTGCAGCAACCACCCTCACAGGCCCCCCACCTTCACCCTCCAGTTCTCTTATTAGCCTCTCTATAGACCGGGGTTGCTCCAGTTCCACCCCGTCAGGCACCAGCAGCACAAACTCAGTCTGGACATGGAACTCTGGTCTATGAGCTTGTGGCGGTTGATCTGGGCTGGGGGAGAGCACTAGGAGCCGAGCCCCATCAGGAAGTACCAAAGGAGGGTAAGGAGATGTGTCAGCAACAGCCAGAAATGGAAGCTCTGGTCTCTGGTGGAGGAAGGAATTAGCCACGTCGGCAACATAATTCTCAAAGTTTTCAAACTCACGAAGAATGACTGTCACACGTGGACTGCGACTGTGTCCTTCCAATCCAACACCTCCTGGCTCACCTCCAGCTCCTACAAGACCCCCAAGTCCTCCTCCTAGTCCAGAGGCTGGTAGGGCAGCCCTCCTAGAGCCCCTTCCAAGTTCCTTTCTTTTTTCCATCATCTGCTGTTGGGCCCGGGATACATAGTAGAGGATGAGAAGGTTAATGATGATGGCACTGGTTAACAGGCCCTGGCAAAGACTGATACGCATGGCAATTAGACTTTTCCTTCTAGTTCTTTGGGAAATTATTCATCTATTAGTTAACATAGAAGGATCTTGGGCCCCTGTGGTTGCCGTGAGAGGTTGAGAGTTGAAGAAAACCTGCAAAAGACAGAAAAAAAGAGGTATGCAAGGTCTCATAAGTACACAACTTCCACATCGAATCACATTTATGGTTAAAAACAATTTTATGTTTCTCATTGTACAGAGCATCCAAATCAGATTTGACTGTTGAATAGGATTTAGTACTACTCAAAGGGACTGTAAGGAGTATATAGGTGATCTTGAAAAAGTCTCCCTTCTAGATATATGCCTGATTGGTTTGCCTCGATGCAGTTCAATTAAAACACATCCTACTCATAGCATCAAATCATTGAATCATCCTCAAAACATATTTTTGTGCTATGCCTTTACATGATTCACTGTGACATTAAAAAGGACACCCATTACTACATTTCTCCGTACAAGGTTTTTTTTTACTAAAACAAAAAAATAAAAATAAAGCTAGCATCATGATCAGTGATACACAAGAGTTGCCATTGAGAACAAAATACCACCGCTCACCTGTGAGGTGCACTCTGTTACTCATTGCGAAGCTGTTAGCGCGAGACAGACTAAAATATCATGCATTTGCCACATCGTCAAAAGCCTTGGCATCATTGGACCTTTTACCCTTGCCGTGCTTGTTTTGGTTTTCATAGTGGTTAATATTAGCCACTTGCACTAGCATGGAGGCAGGACTGACTGGAACGGATACATCTGTAGTGTTAGCATAAATGTTAGAGGTTTTGGACAGAACCGGATCTCCAACATGTAACAAAGAAGTTCATCGCTAAATCGCAAAAAAAAAAATTTTTAATTTATCATTATCGTTTCGCTTTTCGGACGCTTGAGATACCGCACGAATTCACCATCATGCTACACGCTTGCCGTACATGTTGCCTACAGCAACATCAGCGATACTTCCGTTTCTGACTTTTCAAAATATACCTACAAAATACCTTCAAAATATAAGATCAATTTGAATATAAAAATACATAGTTTATGGTTCGTTATTCTTGTTATGTCACATTTTTTAAACACTTTGGAGGTAGTACATTTAATCCATATAGAAATGCCGAATCTACCCACTTTCAATACCATAACCACAATAAAGAACATAACCCCATGCATTAAGCGCAAACAAATTATGGAATATTAGACTATTGGTGTTAATAGAAAAAAGATCCTAAGCTTTGAATACTTTAGCATTTATAGTCAATAATATGCTTTACTAGCACGGGCTCACGGTCCCTTGGTATTGCAGAATGTATTCGATGAAAGCTCAACACGGAATCACTGTTGCAGATTACTTTAGGTAACTTTACCATCGTCAAACATCCCTGTCCACAAAATGGCAGGAAATGAACTTCCCTAGCGGCATGTTCGTTGTATTACAGCAAAAATGGCCTTTTATTTGTCACCTACATTGGGCTTTTCCAACTGCAGCCTCAAGCACAGGGCACTAGTAGGGAGAAAAGTTCCGGGATTGACAAAATAAAAGTCTAACATTAACGTTCAATGCTTGATTTGATTTAGAAGAATTTTAGGACTGTGTTAAGATATTAATCCATTAATTGTTTCTAAAGTAAAAACAAAATACTGAAAAAAAGCGCACCGATGAAAAAATTCAACACACTTTCTAGTTTGAAATGTTAAGCTTGTCTGGGTTTTATGTTGAAAGTGTTAGAGCGGAAGCGTAGTATTTACCACCTGAATAGTAATTTTGCCCAGTGCGTGAGAAAAGGAAGAAAAGAGGGCTGGCTACAGTGAAGTGGTGCTTGCCTGGAAGAAGGGCTCGAGGTACCTTTTTCATCGTTATTGTTCGTACACTCTGACCGTTTCCACCTTCTTGTACTGGCGAGAGGTTGAACGGCTAAAATGGAGGCGGACAGATCCGGCGGTGGACCAAACCCGAACTCCGGAGGAGGCGGCAGCAGTGGAGCGGGGCGCAACCCAAACGGGCCCAAACCATCACCGAGCCAGGCGACATCAGCTGCAGCGACTGGGGCGATGGCAGCAGCAACGGCGGCGGCGGCAGCAGCAGCAGCAGCCGGAGCCATGCCCGGGTCGTCGCAGAATCGGGAGCTGCAGGACGGTGACTCTGGAATGACGCTTCCTGGGATCCTGCACTTCATCCAGTTTGAGTGGGGACGCTTCCAGGCCGAGAAATATCGCTGGGAGGCTGAGAGAGACGAACTCAGGGTAAATATGCGTTTCATTTTGTGTGCACGTGCGACTTTGTACCACCACAGAAAATCTGGAACGCATATTGCACGAGGCCATTTAGTGTTTGATTTGAGACAGTACACAACATATCCTACAATGTCTGTTTCAGTACGACAACATGCTAACGGGCTAACAGTATTAACCAGGATGTAATGCTAGACAGGGAAATGAAGGGTCTCCAGGACTGCCAGCTGACCAGAATGCAAACACAGCCACCACAAGATAAACACATTTTTTTAATCATAACGGGAAAAACAAATCTGTGCCCCTCTGTCCATAAATGCTCATACAATCAGTTACCACTCATTCACGAAGGCAGGCTTTGTGACAGCGGTACATGAAATACCAATAATGCAAGCAGATTGTCCTGTAAATATAAAAGGTAGTTCAACTGAGTGTAGGCGCGGCTACCTGCTCTCTCTTATAGATAATAACCCATGTACGCTCCACAAACATGGGTGAAGACGAACACAGTTCAGTGGTTATTGCGTGAAGGTTGTTTTTGTTTTGGGCCTGTGAAGTTTTTTTTTTGTTTTGAGCTAAGAAAAATGCTTATTTGTTGTGGTGTTATGTGTGAAAAATTGTTCATACCCCAAAGACATAATAAATAGTTTGGGGATTGGTTTAAGTTAATTTAGTACTAAATGAGTAAAGATACAAAAAGTACTCTGACTGGCATGTTAAGCATTGTTCTCTTTTTGTTCATCAAAATTGTTTTTTAGGTCTTCACTGTGATGCCTTTCTGATGCTGTTTGTTTCTTTATTGATGTTAAAAAGGAAAGAAGAACATGCAGGAGTAAATTAGATTTCATTTTCACATGAAAATAAGTAACCATAGGCTGTAACTCAGTACTCTGGAAACTTTTAGGGAATTATTGTTTAGCCTCAGGGTTTTAAAGACTGATAAAACTTAATTATGATATATATTTTCAGGATAATTTTGATCTTTTGAATGACTGACACTGATGCCAGTTGAGAAAGAACCCCACTATAGACAGTTAAACTTAAAAATGGTCCCTGTTACTCCACACTAGATGTGTACACATATGTAACAATGTATGAGAACCCTCTCATACATACTATATTTTGCACCGGTAAAACATCTATATGAATGAATTCTGTATGAATGTGTGAGTCAATACTACAGAAGTGCTCTCGAGCAAGCATTAGGCAGCCAATAGTGACAATAATTTAGATGACTGCAGCTGACAGAGGCTGTGCTATGTAGCTTCCCTGCATCCATGTGTGCAACACTGTGAGGTAGACTACTGCTGAACCAGTGTGTGTGCTTAATCATCAGATTGTTCAAGGATTAAGAAAGGTTTGGGGAACATGCACATTTGAAGGTCTTTTGGCCCTTCATGTTCGGCAAAAGGTCAGCTCACTGAATCTTTTTTCCTGTTTCTTTCCTGTATTCATGAACACCAATCAGCCTAAACATTATAGATAATTAACATTGAATATCTCTTTGTAATGTCACCTATCAGTGGATTGGTCATTTTGGATAGCAACTAGCAAATGAAAATTTTGCACTTAAAGTTGAAGTTTTCGAAGTAGAAATAATGGGCAAGTGTGAAGATGTGAATTTTGACGAGGACTAAGCTGTGATGATTAGATGCCTGGGTCTGAACATCTCCAAAACTGCAGCTCTTCTGGGGTGTCCTTGGTCTACAGAGGTCAGTATCTACCAAATGTAGCGTCAGGAAGTAAAACCTTTTAACCTATGGCAGGACCATAGGTGCGCCAAGGCTAATTGATATGTGCGGGGAGTAAAGCCTGTCCTATATCGGCTCTGATATAAGAGCAACTGGAGTTCAAACTGCTGAAAAAGTTAATGCTATCTGATTACACGTGTGTCACAGTTTGTTGTGTAGGCCTGCATAGCCCAGACCGAAACGGTATTTGGAAAGCGGTGATAATGTTATTGCTGATCGTAGCCACATTTTGCTGTATTTAACTACCTTCTGGAAATCCTGCACTCGCCAAACCCACAGTAAAACCTATCATTGCCTCTCCCTGTCACTCTACTTCTCATTTGCCTCTGACTCAATCCTACGTAGTTATAAATAGGAGCCTGATAAAATATGGATGAACAATAACAAACTGGCCTCGCTCGATGCTTTTATGATCGTGTGTGGAGAAGAGCGAGAATGGAAGTTAGAAGTAGGCCATCTGTGTCCAACATGCCATTAATTCTTGTTAAGGAACTTTGCATGTATATGTGTTTACTGCCTATGGTCCAGTTTCATGGGCACCACGTCCTGTACTGAGAGAGAGCATGGATGGTTTGAGTGCTAGGCTGAAACATTGACCTAGCTTACATTTTAACACCCACAGGCTACAGGCCTCTGGCTTTAGTTGCCAGCATGTTCACAGGGCTCTCAACATGCCAGATAGCATACCCTGCCGGCCTTAAGATGTGCTGTACAGTCGGCAGCAAACTGTAAATGGGCTCACATGCCACTCAAATGTCTTTATATCGTCTTATATGTCTATCCTATTCCTCACCCAAAAGATCTGCATCATTTGAGACATTAATACTATCGTCATGCGATTTTGTTTCCTTTGTGTCAGTGGAGGTTTGCAACTGTAGCCTTAGACTGCATTAAGTGTTGTCTTGGTGAGCTGGTTTTTGGTGTAGGAAGCCACCTGTGCTGTCGTGTCTCCTGTGACAGGCTGGGTGTAAAGCCCCCCCAATTCACACACACACAAACACACCAACCACACATGCACACACATACACTATTGGATAGCAGTCACTGCACAGGAGACAGGAGGTGGCAGTAGCCTTGTCTTTCCCTCTTCTTTCCAGACTCATCAATACCTTTTCCTTGTAAACTCATTAAATCACATGACTACTACTTCACTGTTTGAAGAAATAAGCTAATTAATGAGACAAGATAAGAAGTCTTGTCTTATCTTATGAGATAAGATGAGTTCAGCACTTTGCACCTTTAGAAAGTTACAACGGAAAGGAAAAACTTCCTTTAGCAGGCAGAAACCTCAGGTGGAACCAGACTCATGTTAGACAGACATCAGTGTGATTACATGCACGCAGCGGTCTGACTAAGCTCATAGTTCGGTTGTGAAGTCACAGTGGGGATTTGTCTTGTCTACATATACATGTGCAGAATAAAGAATCAGACATCTGGCCGAGAACCTCGATAGGCGATGCTGTGTCCTTTATTGATCAGCAACACTGCGTGTGTATTAGTGCTGCACGATTTGGGGAAAAGGTGCGATTTGCGATAAGGTGGACAATATTGCGATTGCGATTGTGCTTGCGATTTAATAAAAAAAGTTGCGTCATGATGAGTCTATAGACTTGCTTGGTTATCATGGAGAAAAATCTGAATTGCATGTGCTGACATTGCGATTGCGATAATCGTGCAGCCCTAGTGTGTATTGAACTAGTTTTGCACCCCCCTACCCGAAGAGGAAACAAAATTCTAAATATGATAGCTGAGATGGATGCTGCTGTAGCTATTTTGTTTTCATGTGTGCATGTGCTATGGTGTTTGCTTGTTGTGTTGGAGCCATAGACTGTGTGAACACAGCAACCCAATTTAACATGGTCGCCTACTTCCTCTACAGGCTGAACGCTGAGGCATACTGAGACCTGCTGAGTCCAGTCGAATCCAATCCAGTCTGATAGCAGTCACATTGTCTAGGTGTGTCAGTCGAGCTTTGCGTACTCTGATCTCGGTGTGACTAAGCTGTTTAACATGCATTTTAATAGTCGGATCTCATACTGACTAAGCTCATAGTACACCTTCTGAAGCTGCGTGTAAACGTACTGACAGACACAGAGTCCATAGTTCAGCGTTGTAGTGATGATTATGGTGATACTGTAAAAAGCCATAATATCTGGAGTATATCTTTTCCTAGATTTTATAGGTAGCCTGTTTAGAGACGCTAGCACTGGAGAGATGTGTTCTCTCCTCCTTGTCCCAGTCAATACCCTAGCTGAAGAGTCCTAATAGACTTTTTAGGACAGCTGGGAAAAAGAGCTGCAAGAGTCCAACCTGGAGGGAATGAAAGCATGGTCCAGTATCTTTGCATAGCTCCGAGACAATTGCTCAGAATTTTCTGATATTAGCAAAATGAAAAAAAAAGTCCTCATAACTCAATTTACAAAAATTGTGTTTATCAAGTCATTTCCATAGATGGTATGGACATAGTTTCTGTGACATCACCGATCACTTTCTGAAAAAGTTTTGAAGTGAATCCTGAGTTTTGGCAGCTTCACGTTTTATGTGCCAACACCCGGCTGCACAAAACATCAAGGTTGTTTTCCTCTCTTTCCTTCATTCAAGACAGCCAATGTCCCCAATGGTGGCCATGATTATGAGACCACTTGGCATATTAATGGTTGCTTCATTAAATCAACTTTTGAATTACCCACAAAACAAACAGAATATCTACAAAGCCGTTATTATGTCACAATGCTCTATTCTCCATAGAATAAAATGATCATAAAACATCTTTACTAAAACATCTAACCCATCTAACAAATTTAGGCAAGTTGGAAAATAAAGTGGACGGATCTATTGTACATTCAAAGGAAAGCCTTAGGCTTGAGTTGTAGAAAGCATGGGATATCATCAGTGTTGGAGTTCTCAGGAAATATATTGACACTATGCCAGGGACCATGAGCTGCTGTAATCGCTGCAAAAGGTGAAAATACCAAGTATGGAATCTAAAAAATAGATAAAAACAGTAGGACTCACTTCATCTGTAAGAGCAACCAACAACATGTTTCATGATCATATTTTTGAGGCAAAAAAGGTCAGTACTTACTTTCAGGTCTGTCAGGTGTTCTAATAATGTTAGACACCACCTGTTGTCATACGTGCATATCATCATGCTCAGTTTGCATCAAAAGAAACTTTGCGGTACAACTTTTGTATTGCCCCCTGGGGACAAATAAAGTTTTTTTTTATTTAAATTGAATTGAATATTCTGTGAAATGCTGGGTGAAAATTAGTGTTACAGTGAATAATCACCTCCAAGTTAAGGAAGGTGAATAGATAGTTGGCACTCCACTGCACAAAACTTCCCTTCAAAATAAAAGCACAGGACTTTTTGGGGGGTTGAGTTCTCATTTTCATAACCAGCTCTTCCCCCCAAAGCATAAAATTCGTCAAGAATACTTAATTTTTCTGCACCATTAGAATGACGAGTAGTTTATTTTTTATTAACCCCAATACTTATCAAGTATCTTCCAACCAACTGTTGCAGCAAGCCGAACCTTTCAGGATGTCTCTGTCTCGCTAATGCTAAAGTCCTACACACTCTGTCAAAGCTCACTGTCCCAGAAAAGTTCTCTGCTCTACTTGTTGGCTCATGGATTCACGAGGGAGGATGAAGGGATGAGACGACAGGGGGTGGCCAGTGGAGGAGGGAAAGCTGCCCTTGACCCCATTCAGCAGATTGCAGAGAAGGACAGGCAGAAAACGGGTGAAATATGTCAGCCCTCTGTGCTACAACTTACTGTGGAAAAGTCAGCTGTGGTAGGCCACATGGTGGAAAGAAAGAGATCGGGTGGTACAACAGGTTTTTCTTTTTTTTTACAACAAGGCTCTTTGTACTGTGACTTACCAACATAATCCCAAAGAAACCCAACAGTGGCAATAAGGAGTAAACAAATTCATTCATAAATTTGTTATTCTTTGACTTAGGTCAAACACTTGTGTCATCTATTTCATTGAATTTAACCTGTGTATAACTGTTTTTTTCTAAAGGTGACACCTATTGCTGTTCTTCAATTCAGGATCTCAATTGGATTACCTTTAATATTTGTTGACTGTAGTGCCTCGCCTTTTATTTAAAAGCCTAAGTCCTACTGAGTTGAGAGAGTATGATTTAAAACAAGCTTGAAACAACAAGGGGGCAGAAAAAAAAACAAAAAACAGCAAACTTAAAGCAATACAGATGCAAGATTTTTTTTGTAGAAATCCACAATTTCCATAAATCTACAAATTCACTCTGTACACAATTAATGAACTGTGGTACTTTTTGCCTGTGCAAGAGAAATGCCGTAGAGAAAAGTGAGAAATAAAGTCAGGTTGAGGCCAGAGAATGAGTCGTTAAGCAACAGACAGGCATACAGCAATGAACCCTTCGACATAATCTGTCTATTTTGGAAACATTTATAGATCAGAAAAATACAATTCCTGCAGTGTGTGGCCAGGATAGTGTCTGTTTGTGTATTTATACTTGGTACACAAAGAAGCCTTGTCACTCATCTTGGCAAACAAAGCAGGGTCAGGGATTTTAGGATTTGGGCACCAGTGGGAACCTGTGGCTCTTTCAACTTAGTGTGACACTGGATGGATTTGATGCTTATCTCAGTGTGGGTGTGCGTGTGTGCATGTGTGTGTGTTTGAGACAAAGAGAATGTGAGTAAGTTTGATAGCAGGTCGTAGCTCGTCTGTGGGTGAGTAAGAGTAGAAACTTGGCCCTGCCCCGCGAGGATGAGGAGGAAAACATTCCAGGGAAGGGGAAATTAGGAAGACTTATTGAATGATTTACTGTGAATCTAAGAGTGGTTGGTTTGATTGATCTAAACTCAGCTGTAGCTGTATTTTTAAACTTTTTATTGCTTTGCAGTTTTGACTTAAACAACCTTTTAAAAGTAGCGTCCATTAATGTAAAGCTAGTTTGCTTCTTGACCGGTTTCTTAGGATTGAACAAGTTTAGACCCCTGTATCTGAGTTTGAATTAGTATTTTGGATGTGAGGTAAAACCTCCTTTGATAAACTTACTTTGCCAGTTAGCTAAAGTTATGCCCTAATAATAGAAATGGGGATAATTCTATTTTTCGGGCCATATGAGTTACATCTGTGTTCAGCCATTTATTGTTTAGTCTCTGTGACTAACACTGCCTAGCTAACCAAACAACTAAGCCCTTCTTGTTATTTTAAAAATATTTTTTCATTTGTATTTAAAAATGGAAACATTTTTGCTTGCTCACATATAATTTGAAATTCCAGTCTTTACTAATACAGGACAAAAATAAGTTCCAGTATAGCTATCAAATTGCTATGCTGAGAATTTGAAGCTAATTGTATGATGACTGAGTTTAGCAAAAACACAGTCAGAAAAAAGGTACACAAGGAATTAAAAACAAGAACAAAACCTTAAGAAAATCAGATATTTTATGACATATATGATTTAATATGATATTTTAATAGACAAGCTTTTGTGTATAAAATACAGTTTGTGTGTATTGGTTGTATACCAAGCTTAAAGCTAAAGCTAACCATGCTAGCTGCTTGTGTTACATGTTATATTTTGATGTTCAATTTTTAGGGCCGTAGATTATTTAAAAGAACTGGACTTCTCTGAGGCTTGGCCAAGTTTAAACTACTCAAGTTTTCTATATTTCAAAATCCTTTGAACTGTGAGTTTCACGCTGACAAGCTATCTTTGTGAATTATCTCCAAAATTCTCCGATAAGCATATGAAATCACATTGCATTAATCAGGATTAGTCAGCAGCAGCAGCAGCCGCAGTGGTAAGGTTTACTTGGCAGATTATCCTCTGTTCTACTGGCCTTCCAAGCTGGTTTTGTGTGCGAGTGTGTGAATGTGTGTGCAGGAGTGAGTGTGCACTTTTCTGGTGATTGACTGTGCTCTCAAGTAGACCGAGTACCTGCCCCATGAGATATCGTTTTTAGACTGTTCTACTTTTACTGAGCTGCGTATGCGTGTGGGAGCAGACTTGTGGACACACACACACACACATGAGGCATCTAGAGGAGAAATGGACTGTAAAACAATCATTATTAGGCTCACTTAGCACAGGGAGGGAAAGACAGGAAGAAAGAGGTAAACAAAAACTTCACCACTCACCTGGGGGCAGTCCTTTCTCGTCTCTAACTGAGACTGTTGTCTTGTTTTTTTCCACAACAGTGTTTCCCTAATACTAAAAAAGGGGCAAACTTGTGTTCACATTCCTCTTAAACCTCTTGGCTTTTCTAAGAGAGTATGACCAGAGATAATCCTCCTTACAGTGTTGGTTGTCTCATCATTCTTGCTCTCTTTATCACCATTTTTTTCATCACTCAAACCTTACATTTTTTTCAAATGGCAAAAGTGGGTGGTAAACAACTCTGTTCTCAAGGTACAAGGATTTGCAGCGCGAAAGGAAACAGTCAGAAAACAGGAGGGGAAGCACCCATAGGAAGGATGTGTCTTGAAAATAAAAAAAAAAGCAGTGTTTGAATTTGGTCAGTCTGTGTTTGCGTTTTTCCACAACTGCAGATGTGCACAGAAATCTTGGTTGGAAGGAGTTAAAAATAAAAGCCTGGCTTGACAACCCTCTACTTAGACTTCTCAGACCTCATGTGCCCTGTACATGTCAATCTTATTTCCTCCATAATTACACTAGGGCTTGTATCATTTGATATCCTCTTTAAACAGTACCCTCTCAACGTTAAAATATTCCCAACGCGCCAAAATTAACTTTTGTTATCATACACACATTTCCAAAGTTTCTTAATTATCTGTGTATTTGTGTTTTCAGGCTCAGGTAGCATTTCTACAAGGGGAGAGGAAAGGGCAAGAGAATATGAAACAAGACCTAGTAAGGCGGATCAAAATGCTGGAGTACGCCCTCAAACAAGAGAGGTAAGACAAAGTCAAGGAGAAGTTCCCCCACATCTTCTCTCTCTAACCCACACAGCCTCCTGTCCTGGTGTTTTGCACGTCTGTGGTATAGCTGTTTGTGAATATTTGCTTGTATTTGCTTTTCATGCTGTCCCCCTTTGGTCTCTTTTTTTTGGTTGCAGGGCCAAGCACCAGAAGCTGAAGACAGGAAATGACCAGAGTCCAGGAGACAAGAAACCAGAAACAGAGGCAGACCAACGTAGGTTCAACCAAGCTCTATAAAAATATATTTGAGTATATATATTCTTTTTTATTGAAAATATTATACAACAGACAGCAATCTCTGCTGTACACTTGGGGCTTTTCTCCTCTGCTCATGTCTTGCTGTTACATCACTACTGACCTAGCTATTTTCTACAGTTCCCAATGGGCCAGCTGAGTCTGACTCTGAGCCAGCCAATCAGATGTCCTGGAAGGAGGGACGACAGCTACTACGCAAGTAAGACCTCTTCTTCATTCGCTCCTTTTATCTCACAACCATACTAATGTCCTCCATCAGAACATTTTAATACTTTTTTTGTCTGATTCAATTCTTCTATATTTGTCTATGACTGTCTCTGTGAATGCAGATATCTGGAGGAAGTGGGCTATTCAGACACCATTCTAGACATGCGGTCAAAGCGTGTGCGCTCCCTGCTTGGGCGAAGCAGCCCCGAGGCTAACGGGCCCCCGCCTGGTGAAGCTTGTTCTGAGCCGGAGCCCCGGGCAGGTGGAGAGTCATTGCTGGTCAGACAGATAGAGGAACAAATAAAGAGGTGAGACAATGGGCGAGGATACTCCCAGACATTCATTGATTAGAACAAGGATGTCACAGCTTGTACTCACAGCTTATACTAACAGATAGCCACACAAGGCAAAATCCTAATTCCTTATTGGTGGAAATAAGCCAGGCGTTTACTCTTTCTTTTCTGATGAATAACCATGAAAAACTACAAACTTGATTTTAAATCCACTGATAAGATTGGTCAGATTTTTCCAGTCTGTAGCGTCTGGTGGTGGGGGAGATGGCCCACTGGGTTCGGGGCCCACTGCTGGCGTGTCCACTGTGGGTAGGAAGAGATCTCAGGACAACTTAAAACTAAACTCAATATAATAAAATAAAATAATATAAAATATGATATAATACGATAAAAAAGTCAACCTGAGATTTGCTTCCCCCATCCCCTCCTTCTCCATTCTCTTTCAATAAAGTGATTAAAATGTATGCTTTTGTTTTTATTTATTTATTATTCTTTAAAGTACTATTACCTGATCTCAAATTTACAATATCACTATCAATATTATGTTTACCAATAGCATTACAAAAAATCTGTTATTACTGTTATTGTTATTGTTATCTTTCTCTTATCTATCTATGTCACTGTCTTGTATTGATGCACAATAATTTAAAAAAAGGAAAAAGGAAATTTTTATTTTAAAGCTCTCATGATCCTCCAGTGCGAAATGCAAATTCTTGTAATTTTTCCTCCTGGTCTAAAGAGTTTCTTCGGGAGTGTTTCAAAGCAAATTTATGCTGCTTTGAGGGGAAACTGTTTTTGGTTACACAAAATATGATTTGTTTTCCAGTTCTACTCTGGTTATCCAGAGCATTTCGTTACACAACACTTCCATTGTTGACAGCACGGTTAACTTACACATGCCTAAAACATTTATGTAGTACTACAGACAAATGGAGCAGAAAATAAGAAGAAGCATAACGGCACCAGATAAGACAAAAAAGAGTTTGTGACCTTTTTGGTTTGGAAGCAAAAGGTCACCTGACCTCCCTCTGAAAGTGTTTACCGTTACATTTTATTGTTCTGCTTAGATCATTGAATTAAAACTCCAACTGTGCATTCATTTGTAGGAACGCAGGTCAGGAAAGCTCCAAGGAGCGTTTAGGTGGCTCAGTGCTTGACAAGATCCCCTTCCTGCATGGTTGTGAGGACGACGATGACGACGACAGTGACGAGGAAGACGACTTCCAGGGCATGACCACAGATTGCATTGATGGACCGCGGAAGAACAAAAAGTCTCGTATAAAGGTGGGACAAGAGAGACAGAGATCATTTATGGATAAGATATGGATTATCAAGATGTTTAACCCTCTGCTCTGCTCTTGTGTCAGATGGGTTCAGAGCCTATGACCACAGATCTGGACCCAGAGGATGAGGAGGATGAAGATGACTCAGAAGACGCCCTCAGTGAATTTGACTTCCTGGGCTCTGGGGAGGATGGGGAGGGGGCGGGAGAGGCACGGATTTCGGGGGACGGACGGGAGCTAGGTACGCTGTTGCCATAGCAACACCATCAGCACCAGCCAGAAACACTGCCACCATTGTGTCTGTCTCTTTTACCCCCTCTCCTCCCTCTCCCTCCTTGGTCAACTTTTTTCCTTTTCTTCTCATTGTGTCTTGGCATCTCCTCTTGTCAATAAAACCAACCTCTTTTCCCAACCATCTGTCTCTCTGTCCTGTTTCACGAGCTGTCACTTCAGTCTGTGACTTTTTACAGATGTGTAGCTGTCATGTCTGTCTTTAGACATAATTTCTGTTCTCTGGGGTCATTTTATGTTATCACGCATGCTGCCTCTCCACATTTCACTCTGAGTCATATTTACACTACTTATATTTTTATTGATGTCATCTTCTTCCCAAAGAAAAAAACAGTAAATTTGTGTGACTGTTGTGTGATTGAAGAATGAAGTATTTTTGCCTCTGTCTACCTTCGTCCATGTCCAATCTGTCTGTCCATTCATCCTCCTCTGCATTACGGGATGTTTTTTACTCTCCTCTGCTGGGTTCAGAGAACCGCAGGAACAAGTTGCAAGGCATGATGTCGGACTTCCCCCCTAAACCCAGCCCGCCTCCGTCTGTACCCGGACAGGCTCGCTCTGGGGAAGGTAAGACTTTCACAGCAGATTGACACAAACTGTGCTCTCTTCCTTCTCGGTTTCTCTTCTTTTCTGGATTGTGGCTTAGAATTATAGTCGCAGTTTAATGCTGTCATGTCCTATTTTGACTTAGTTTTGAAGTGATTTGATTTAAAGTAGCTCATACACTGATAAATATGTCCACTTGTACACAATGTGGGAGCAAGGACACAGAAAAACAGTCTTGTGTCGAAGAAAGAGGTACAATTTGTTACTGTATAGAAGAGTTATTCAAGCCTGTTTTATACAGAGTGTGATGATGTTTTGTCATAACTCAGTTGTTGTGATTTCTATCTCCAACCTGCAGGGGGAGCCCTTGGTTTCTCCTCAGACGTCTTCATCATGGATGCAGTTGGTGGAGGGGACATGAACTTGGGTGAACTGGCTGACCTCACTGTTGCCAACGATAATGATCTATCCATGGATGTAAGGGCACATTATTCTTCAGTCAAAACACCCAACCTTCGGTTAAACCTGCACACGCACACTCAAACCATCTGATCGTTTTTCTTTGTAAATGTGCCCTGTCAGATGCAGGATAACCGAGAGGAGTTTAAGAAAACCTGGAACCCTCGCTTCACGCTACGCAGCCACTTTGATGCCATTCGCGCTTTAACCTTTCACCCCAGCCAGGCGGTACTGCTCACAGCATCTGAGGACGGAACACTAAAACTGTGGAACCTCAATAAAGCAATGCACTCTAAAAAGTAAGAAAACTTCAAACACAGCTAAAACATTAAAAAAAAGAAGACGCAAACATAAACACTGTCCCTCCACAGGAACGCAGCATTGGACGTTGAACCAATCTACACATTCAGGGCACACAGGTCAGTATGCAGCATGCATGATCACAAAATCACCCATACACATTCATGATTATGGTGCAATCACTAATATCATTGGTGTGTGGTGTAGTGGAGCCGTTCTGTCCCTGACCATGGGTGAGGATGGAGAGTCATGCTACAGCGGAGGCCTGGATGGATCTGTCAGATGTTGGAAGATGCCAGACCTTAATGTCGACCCTTATGACAACTATGGTCAGCACTTACATACTGCAGAGTATAAAACAATGCTCTTGCCCGGTAATATTCTTCATATCTTAACATTATCCCCCTTGTGTGTTTGTCCTTTTTTAGATCCAGGCATCGAGAGCAGTGTCCTAGCTGGTCATGAGGACAGTGTGTGGGGTCTTAACTACTCATCCGTTCATCATCGCCTCGCTTCATGCTCTGCAGATGGCACCATTCGCATCTGGGACCCTCAGAACTCATCACCCTGCCTGTCTGTCTTTAACAAAGAGAGAGGTAAACATGAAGAATACTGATAGTTGCTTTGCTTGCTAGCTTGATATATACCGTTTTTTCCGCACTACAAGTTGCACCTAAAAGCCTTCAGTTTTCTCAAAAGCCGACAGTGCGCCTTATAATCTGATGCGCCTTATATATGCCCCTACCATAGTTAGGGGGCGTTGCCGGAGTAACAGCGGTAAGCAGTAGAACCTGTAAAGAGGAATTCTGCTAAGTGCTAACATTAGCTCACAGGCTGGCCCAGGCTTCTTCTCTTGTTTATTGTTGGAGCAATACAGCGCCCCCCAAAGCTCTGACATTTGAACTGATCTCTGGAAACGGCTTTTGTGGACAGCAGAAACGGCTTTGTCTTTACAGCGTGCTTTTTTTGAAAACGGCACAGAAAATAGTTGGATAGGAAAATGTGCGGCTCCGTGTGTATGTAGCCTGAGTTTGACTGACTTATTGACTGTTTTGTTGACATTCCCTTTAGCCCAGCTCTATCTAGTGGATGCATAACGCAACCCCAGCCACTACTGTAGCTTCTATTCTATGCGCCTTATAATGCGGTGCGCCGTATAAATGAAAACAGTTTTCAAATAGGCCAGTCATTGAAGGTGTGCCCTATACTCCGAAGTGCCTTGTAGTGCAGAAAATACGTAGTGCATCCATGTCATGCAATTTTTTTCTTGTCATTTTGCTCTCAGAGCATGGCACGCCAACTTCAGTGGCATTCGTGGCTACTGACCCCAACCAGGTGGTGGTATCCTATGACGGCGGTGAGACGCTGCTCTACGACCTCAACACAGAACAGAGCACCACGGCACTAGAGACACAGACCAAGGATGGTATAAAACCAAATCTTTTGTGTTTTCTTGTGTGAAGAGTGAAACCGTCTTTGCTCTGGTTACTTGAATAAATATATATTTTTTTAAAAAGATAATTATTGACATGTTAAAATAAAAAATAAAAAATGTTGGAGTAAGGAGAATTTTTGCCATCTTGCAGGCAGTGAGCTCATCAACCGTGTTGTCAGTCACCCATCTGAGTCAGTTTCCATCACTGCACATGAGAACCGCACCATCCGTTTCCTAGACAACAAGACAGGTATCTGCACTGTCTCATTTAAATAAAACTAATTAATATGCATCTAATAAGAACACTTCCAGTAAGTTTGCTTATTTCTAATCTTTTCTACAGGTAAAGTAGTTCACTCAATGGTGGCTCACCTGGATGCAGTTACCTGTCTCACTACAGACCCGAAAGGCACTTACCTCATCTCTGGCAGTAAGTAGCACTCAGCCCTACATTTGTCTGACTTATGCTTACACATCTTAAAACTGAGCATCTCCGAGGATAAACCAAATTTAAAATCAAGAAGTGTCAGAAAACAAAGAAGAAATGCATTTTTATCTGGATAAGGAAGAAAAAGAAGGCGTAAAAACTACAGTTGCATTCATACCATACTATACTGTTGACACATCTGACCAATGGAAGGAAGAGACATGTTAAGATTAAATGAAAGCCTTTGCAAATTCTACAGACTTTGCCCAAATCACAGTTTTGATCAATTCAGAGGAAGCTGTGCATTAGTTTGGATTTAGGAAAAGATGTTTATGGTTGTTTTAAGTTGTGCTCTGCAGTTATTTTTGCCCTCAACACTGTCTGAGTCTTTGTTTTCTCTCCCCCGCTTCCCCCTGCAGGCCATGACTGTTCTGTGCGCCTGTGGATGCTGGACAACAGGACGTGCGTGCAGGAGATCACAGCCCACAGGAAGAAGCACGACGAGGCCATCCATGACGTCGCCTTCCACCCCTCGCAACCCTTTATTGCCAGCGCTGGTGCTGATGCACTTGCCAAGATCTTTGTCTGACAGCAGTGTTGTCATTTTGGTGAGTTGTGTTGGGGACATTTGGTGTAACTGTAACAGAACTACAAAGTCTCATGAACTGAACATGTAGCATATAAACAAAAAAGCGTATTCTTGGTTGTATTCTCATACTCTATTTTTTTTACTAAAATGAAAACTTTCAAAAAGGGCAAAATAGAACAGTTGAATGACCTTGTTCAGTTCAATTCTTTTATAAAGCAACAAATTAGTACATTACGTATTATTATTTGTTATTATTTGTTAGGTTTATCAAAATTGCTTTTTTTCTGTTTATAACCTGTTAAATATTTTTTGTGCTTAAATGAAAGAAATCTTAAATGAAATCTGGTGGCAAGGGGCAGGAGCTGAATCAACCAGTCTTTATTTAGAAAACCAATTCAGAACAAATGTTTTCTACACTTCACAGACTGAGAAGGCCTAGAATGAACAGTAAACTATTAACACAGAGCATCAAGATAGGATAAGATCTAATCCCAGATAACAGAGAGATCTAGAAAAAAGAGAGGAACAGAGACAAATGTCAATATGAAAAGCAAATTAAGTACAGGCAGGTGCTCATTTTATTGTGAGAAACGACCCCCAATTGTGCGTGGGTGGGGGATGAAATTATTTAGAAATAATAATATACAGAACAATGTTTCAATGACTAAAACTCATTTATGTTTTAAAGGATATTGAAAATGTTCAAATATTATTTTCATTATTGTTTTTTGTTCATGTGGTTTGCCTTCAGGTGTCAGATGTGACAAAAAATGAGCGATCTGAACTTTTGTAGCTATTGGCAAGACCACTTAGAAGCAGGACTGCATTGCAGTAATCAGTACAGTCCTTTATTTTCAGTCTTTAATTTAAAAAAGTGCTCTGAGGATGCATTAAATTGCCTCCATGTTTACGGGGTTGGTGATGCCACAAAAAATTTTGAGACCTAAAAGTGGGCCCTGAGTTGGAAAAGGTTGGGAACCACTGCGCTAAAATAGTTTCTTGTTTTTTGTTCGTGTTTTTAAGGTAGCGTTTTAAACCTGCTGCTGTTAATTGTGTCCATCTTCGTTTGTCCTCTTTCTCAGATTCCTAAAACAACTGGGCCAAAAGAGCCTGAAGACTACAGTGGACAAAATCAACCTGCTTACACGCACTCAAAAAACTCGTCCTGAACCCCACTGGCTGGGTCATTGCCACTGGACTTCCCCTCCTCATAATCCCTATCTTGTCCTCTGATGCCTCAGTGACTTCTTTTAATACTAACCACACTGCTTTTTTATAACTTTAAACTCCCGGCTGCTCTGTTTTCCAACACTTTTCTACACTACAAAATCTTTTACTGCTTTCCTTTTTTTGGTCAGTATACCAACTAATGCAAAGCACTGTGGGTGTTTTGTTTTTGTGCGCTTGAACTGCTAACACACTACCCATATTACATTGAATACTTCAGCGTAAACACACACACACTGCACATCACTTATCAACACGTCATGTGAAATCTTAGTTTAAGTGCTTGTGGCTACCCCTGATAGGAAAGCATGACTAGAAACTACAACATTTCCCTGTGTGGGCAGAGAAACACCTGACCAACCTCTTTATTGGGAATCAATGTATTAACATTCCAAAGAAACTGGCAGGCAGAGTGTGTGTTATGAGAACTAAGCTGTGCGTGTGTGTGATGTGTGATGTGTGATGTGAGGAGTGGCTGGCCAGTTGCTAACTAGTGTTTGAACCGAGCTTTAATTTCAACTTTATGGCCAATACACCAAGCACACTGTTTTAGTACTTTAGCGTTCCAATGACTCTGCCTCTGATTATGTGCGTTGAATGTCACTCTGCTGTACAATTTTATCTGCACATTTTCCAGTATCATGCGCTATTTCTATAGTATGTACAGTATCAAGCTCAACTCTGCAGACTGACTCTAACACTCTATTTGATTTTTACTTTACATATGAGTGCGTGTGTGTGGGTGTGTATGCGTGTATGCACTAGTTAAATTATGGTGCTATGAAAGACCTTGTCAGTCTTGAGTCAGAATCAGGGACCTGTTGTATTGCGTCTTTGAAAAAAAAACAGACTGTGTTTCTCACTCACTGGCTTCAAGATCCACATCAGCCCCTGAAACTATGTTTCATGGATGAATCATTTCATCATCTGTCATCACATTTTAGTCTTCGGTCACTGTTCAGGTCTCTCATCAGGGATGTGGATTCCTTTCGGGCTTGAGGGGAGCGTGTAGAGTTCTGTGTACTGTAGTGTGAGGACCACCTGTCTGAAAACGTTCAGTCCTTCTTAGTCATTTCATCTAGAAGTGGGTGCCAGTTTGCAGACAGGGCTTGTCGTTATTTATTCAGTCTTTTCAAGAAAGAAAAAGCTTGACTAAGATTCTTGCTTTTCTTGTTTGATGTGCAGTAGTTGCACATACCGTAGCACATTACCCAAGGAGCTAAGAGTGGAAAGCTGGTTTACTCTTACTAAAATGGGGAGCCATGCTGGGAGAAATTGTTCCTGTGTAATGAAATGAGAATCCCAAAAATTCAGCCACAGACATTTCAAAAGCAGAAACTAAAACATTGATACAAGATGCTTGGACCGGTGCCCCTTAGCAGCTGATCAGAATTTGAGTTATTTAAAGCATAATTTCAATGAACCAACTGAAGAAGACTGACTAACTCTGGTGTAAAATCAGTTGTTTTAAGACTCTACCACTTGAGGATTACAGGGTCAGGGGTCAGAGGTTACATCCAAGGGTTCAACGTAGTCTACAGGTAAATAGTTTGGAACACTAGAGCTAAAAGTTCCTTTTTTGTTTCTGGAACAAAATGGTGAGAAAATGAGAACAACCAGGTGCAACCCTATTATTGTACCTCTGGTGCTCTTTAGGCTCCACTTTGCACTGCATTGTATGGTGGATGCTCTTGCTGTGGGGCGGTAGAAACAGGGTGCAGAAATCATGATCTGCAAGTACTTTTACTACAATCTGGAGTGTATACTTCACCGTTTGAGCCTGTTAGAGTTCAGTTATTTAAGACTGAGAGTCACTGATGCTTTCTGATGCCATCGATTGTTTTCTCTAAAGACAAATCAGTATGACATCAAAAAAGAAAAAGGAAATCAGAACAGAGGTTGTAAATGATGACTAAAGATGCCATAATGTGCTGTAAATGTCCATCATTTCCTTGTTTTTCTTTCTTGCATTTCTTTTCTTTGATATGACTGATTACTAAGATGTAAGAATACTGTAGTATCATAAGTGAATCATTCTTCCTTGCTAGGCATAGATCTTGCTTGTGATTGATAATGGCAATGTATAACTTGTAAAAAAGCAAAATGATTAAAAAACATGAAAAATTAAAAAAAAAAAGTGGGAAAAAAAATCTGTTACCAGTCCGAGGCCAAGGTAAAGGACTCTCATTTCTTTGTTTTTATTAGCAAATTATCACTGTGTGATATTTTGTACATCATATTAAGCTGTATTCAAACTATTTCCTCCAACTACAAGGGATAAGAGACCTGCTTTTTATTGATTTTGTTTTATTATATATTTTTGAACTGCATTTTAGCTTGTATCAAATGACTTTCTCTTTTTGTTTACGGGTCCCCTGTTGTATGTCATTAAGGAAGAAGAAAAACAACAAAAAAATGAAGATTTTGTACAGTGACTTGAGAGTTGTCTTTGTCTTCTGTCTTCTCAGGAACACAATACGAACACTTTTGACCAATAGAAACAAATAGAAGTAATGTGATAATACACAGCTCATCAGAGTAATGCTCCATCCCTAAAGTATGGAAATTAGATAAAGGCTGGATGATTTCAGGGTGATACTATAACGAGTTGGCAAAATTAAAATGCAGATGTATTTTGGTCCAAGAACATAACTTTAGAGAAAAAAAAAAAAAGGTTATCCGGTTATCATGTATTGTTTTCGTTTGTTTTTTGTTTCTTATTTATCTGTAAAACCCTCATTAACAGAGTCCTTTTTTTTTTTTTTTTTAAACCAGACAGTATATTAATCACACCTAATGAAAACCACAGTAAGCTGACTCATATAACTAAATTTAAAACATGGCATTTCCTGTATTTAAATTTTAGCTACTAAAGTAATGCTTCCTAAATTAATCCCCCCTGTTGGTGTCAAATGTGTGATGTCACTTTGGGGTGTTTATCTGATCTTAATATGGTTCATTAATGAATTTCACTAAATAAAACCACCATACTTGAGCCTGTTTGGTTGATAATAACAATCTCCTAAATGTCATAATGATGTAACCCTTACTAAAGCTTAAAATCACTAAAAACATAAGAAAAAGAAAAAAAAATTTAAAAAAAAAATTAAAAAAGGGGAAAAAAAACAGACAAAACAAAATGTCTTTATTAAAACTACTTGTTAGAAAGATAATTCATATCTAATCAATGATTAATAGTTTTGTTTTTTTTAACCATCAATGATCATTACCTGAATGGTTGCCGTAAAGTTTAAGCTGATGTTTATGATGCTTTTAAATGGTTAAGAAATAATTTGTAGACTGTCTATAAAAATCGTTTGGGTGGTTATTATAAAGTCAGAACTGATGTTTATAAAAAATTAAGCTATTTGCTTTATACATGGTTTATAAACAAATCATCTGTATTATATAAATGACTTATCCTCCTAGACCCACATGTTAGGACATGACCTTTCTGTCTCTCAGACTTGTGGTACTTCATTTTTTTAAACTCTGATGTATCAGCCACATTCAGGGTCACTGCCCACGCCACCTCGTGGTGATATTGCAACATTAAACAGTGAAAAAACACAGTGTACTTATGTACAATAACACAAATAACTAATCCCTAATGCGTTACTAATAGCACTCAAACCATTACTTCCAGTACAAAGACCAAGTTCAGTTACTTGTTCAGTCTTACATACCCTAAATAGCAAGGAGAAATTAAAAAAAAAAACACACAAGAAAAAAATTCAGGTTTCAGAAGGTAAAGTTACAACTGGTGTTAGTATTTCCTTATTTTTCTATCAGACAGGATTTTTAAGTGTCATTACCTTGGCATGTTTTGACTGCTGACCTGCTGCAGTCTTCCTCAGAAGTGTCACATGTTTCTATGACGTGTCTCCAGCTGATCTTAAGTCGATTTGGTCATCCTCTCTGGTTTCACAGGATGATCAAACCCCCTGCTGTCTATTGTACTTTACAAAGTATTACAATCTTCAGGTCCAACTTTACAATAACCACCCACTGAATGTTAAAAGTGACTTTATAAAATCTTTACAAACCATCTGGTTCATGGCCTTAGGAGTGTGCAGGAATCTGCTTAGGACACGCTGTGACACTGTGGTGCACTTTTCTGTGCAGTGGTCTGCTGGAGATCAGGGGATACAGAGAGAGACATAACAGACTGGAAAGGAGGGCCAGCTCTGTCATGGACCGCTCCTTGGAGTCCCTTGAGGAGGTGGGTGAGAGGAGTATTCTGGCAAACTTGCATCCATAGTGGACAATACTCCGAGCCTGCTGCGTGGGACTGTGGGGGCTTTAAGCAGCTCCTTCAGCAGCAGACTGCGACTCCTACCCTGCAAGACAAAGCACCATTGCAGGTCATTTCTCCCAAGTGCAATAAGACTTTAAAGTAGTTATGCTGCATTGTATGTCAGTCCTATTACAACCTACAAGAAATTGCTACTTTTGTAGTATATGTGTAACCATATTGATTTATTTCTGCTGAAGAGTGACCAGGTTTCTGTGCTGTCTTTGCCAGTATTTACACATCTTTTTAATGCAATATAAAACCAAATCCCTGTGTAAAATGAAACAAATCTGCCAGGTGGCCTCCTCTTTATACCAAACTTTATCAATCAGCACCCTCTTGTGGTCATTAATGCTGGTTTATCACCTGTCCCCTGTGTTTCTTCATTGTACCAGCAAAGTGCATCACTCTGTGGTTGATTTGTTTTAATACTGAGAAAGAACCTCGGTATGGTGACACTGTGGGAAAGGTGAGCAAAGAGCATTAAGGGAAGGTACCAGGGAGGGCAATTTTCCATATGCATGTTTGTTTGTTTTTTATGGATTGTGTTGCAGGTGTGTTACACTTGTTCTGTAGCCCAACCTCATTTACAAGCACAACAAGTAGTCTGGTGGGGGCAGAGGGTCTTCAAAGTTCCCCCTTTTTGGAAACATGCTTTGAACTTTGCATGGAAACAACTTCATAAAAAGTGTGATATATGCTTTAGACAAGGTGTATCTGTTACAATGCAAAGAGTAAGAAAAACAAGATTTCAAGGAGGGAAAGAAAGGGCAAATAAAGCATGAGGGAAGTTGAGGGAGGAGGTGGGAGGGTGTTTTGAGCTCCCTCAGGCAGTGTAAGAGGATCTCCGGGAGGGAGCAAACAAGACCCACAAACCAAGGAAGGGGGAAAAGGAGGGAGGAAAGTGGGAGTACACAGAGTCCAGGGTTGGGACACTCTGAAAGTCTATTGGCTGTGGTCTGTGTCAGTCATTTCACTTCCTCCTTGGCTGTGGCAGAGAGCAGACAGAAGAGAGGGCAGGAGAGACCGAGGAGGGGTGGAGAGGGAGGTACCCACACAGCTCTCTGTCTCTCTCTGTCTCACTGTGCTTTTTCACAAAAAGACAGACGCGGGGCTGAAACTGAAACAGGGCAAGACTCATAAAAGCATAGCAGTGTGTGGGTCTCCTTCATTCTCACTGTTTCCTGTCTAAGGAGGCCATTTTGTGACTCAGCCTGGAAGAGGAGCAACGACAAAAAAAAGTTTGCATTTTGTTTTTGTTCCTTCTCTCCCACGCCTGGGAGAGTTTCACAATCGAGTTTGGACTTTCTCCTCTGCAGAGCAACTTCTTTGGACCCGAGAGAGGAAGGAGGGAAAAGGAGGAGGGGGTGGAGGAGGACAAGCATCAGGGGCTGGGTTGTTTTTCCTGTGTCTCATTTATGAGTCTCAACACACTTTTCTTATGCCTGTCATACCTGGGCATTAGGAGCTGTCTGACGGCGACAGACCGAGACAGAAGTGGCTGAAAGGAGGAGAAAGACACTGCTTCCTGGATAAGGAGTTGTTCCTTGATTCAAAGGGAGTGGGTGGACACAGGACGGGAGGAAGTGGGACTCTGCTCAGCGTGTGTCCATGTGTATGTGTGTGTTTGAATGAGTGTGGAGTTTTCTGACTCTGGACTGTTTGTGAGTGTGTATGTTTATTCCTCCGGCATCCAGCACATAAGACTCTGAATGGCTAACGCGAGCCCGTGTATGTCCTCAGCGGGGCCAATGGCCCAGGTCTTTTTCCCTCCTGGGGGGTCCTCACCTCCAGGTTCAGCTGTGATGCAGCAGGGCACCCACATATCAATGCCCTCCACACCTTCTCAGACTGGTTTTCCAGTGCTGGACATGGCACCGGGGCAGGGTCCTGTGACACCTTCACTGCCTCCGACTCCAGCTGGGATTTCCTTCATTATTCAGATCGGCCTGACCAGAGAATCCGTCCTCATGCCGCAAACTGCTGACCTGGCCTATGTGAAGCAGATAGCCTGCTCTATTGTCGACACCAAGGTAGGAAGTGTATACATATAGGTGCGTGTGACACGGAGGGTGTTAACATCACGTACACTGGGTGTATGCTTTCTCCCAAAGACTTAGACTACAACTACTAGTTTTATTGCAAACTTTTATCTTTATGCAGTTTTTCCAGTTGAACTGCTTATGCTACTTTAACAAAGTATTGTGTCAAAGCCCCTCATAAAAAAAACATTCATACTCTCACTCTTTGAATGCAAAGGTTCAAAAATGCAAGATCAAAACGTGTTTGATAAGTCAGAGAAAAATGACCACATGGCACAGTTATCTCCAGTTCTTATGAAAACAATCAGCATTTCCTCCCCTCCACTTTGGAGAGAGCTCTAGTTGGTTAAGCCTTGTTATAACACTTTATAGCACAATGCCACAGCAGAGGTATGTTTACAGGCTGAGGGTTTGAAGAAAGGACTCAGTCTCATCTGGCTGTTCATAAACAAGCCAACATATGGCTGTGGTTCAAACACTGGTCCAAGCTACAGAAAAACTCAGACAGCCAATGCCCACACCATTTTATTTGAAGTGTCCTGGATCCCATTTTTGGAAAGTAAAATCTGACTCAATAACCATCAGCAATGCAGACATAGTGGGATATTATTATTATAACTTATTTCAGTACTTTAATCATTTGTAATACATGTGGGGTTGAAGCTTTACTCATATTTTCTCCCCCCAAAACCTTTCTACTTTTGTTCCTTTCTGCACACCATAGTTAAGTTGCTGTAACTTCCTGCTTTCTGCTGCTGCTGTGATAGAAAACACCAATACCAACAAAGTTTAAATGGTGCCTTTCCCCCTAAATAACTACCAGATGGCTCAGTCAACATGTTGGCATAATATGCACCTTATATCAAACAGAATTTGAGTATTAAAACCATTAAGTACTCTGAGCTACTACACATAATAGGCAAGCATATGAGTGCAGCAAGTCATTCTGATGCCAAAATGATCAGAAAAGCAAGCAGAGCACAGTCTTGATGTTGCTATGGATTGAATGAATGAAAAAATACAATAATTATAAATATTTGACAGAAAGAGCAATGTATTTTCTGTCTCCCACCTCCAAGTCATGGTTTCAGACCACACTGTTATATCTGTGTAGCATTTATTTGAATAACAAATCCAAAAGTCAGGACCTCTTTCACTTCTCCTTAATGCAACATGCAGTGTTTTGTGTTTCTCACCAAAGCGCCATGTAAGACTTTTATTTAAGCTACTGAGCTTTTAGATCTACTTTCATATTTAAAATATGTATTTTTATTAACCAGTCTAGTCATATTATGTATGTCTCCAGCATTGTTGCAGTTTTTTGTAGTGGTTGTAGAGGTTGTAGTGTTGCAATTTTTTTTTTGTCTTTTAGCACATCAGTTATTTCCACTTTCCCGTTTTAAAAACTTGTTTTGTCTGCAAAGTGCCTCGTGTTATTTTCTAAACCATACCACAAAATGTTTTTTATGGACCTTTTTTTCTTAGATCAACCACATTTGATTTTGAAACATGAGTGTTATTTTTGAGAATCCGTTTAAAGGACTTTCATGTCTGTGTTGTGTTTTAATGGCTTTAAAGGTCATAAAGGCCATAAAACACACAACTTGCTGGGACTGAGAGTTAATTTAGCATGAGAGGGTAATCAGTGAGTGAGACAAGTAGAAGACCCTTGGGAACATTTGCGTTAGAAACTTTTTTTTCTAAACCAAAAAAAGAAAAGTTCAAAAACACATGTGCTGCAGTGTTATGGTTGGGGGAGAAGTATTGACATCCTCTTTGCAACAGGAAGCAACAAGCATCATGGGAAATACAGTCTGATTTTTGTACAGCCAGGACTGTTTAACTTTACTATAGAAGGCAGTGAATAGTTGCACTGGCCATTTAGACCTTACCTCTACAGTAAAAATGGGATAGCATTAAAAAAAGAAGATAACATTGCCCTTTATAAGTGAGAAAATATGCAATCCCTGTGCATTTGAATCTGCTGGTTAGCTTGTAAGTTATTAGATTAGCCAGATTTCCACAGCTTGCTCAGATCAGCTTTGCAAAAACTCTCAACAATTGCAAATATTCCAGGAAATACAGGTACCTCTCCACAGCCAGCTTACCCACTCAGCTAATCTGTTTTTTGTACAAATAGACTTTGTTTTCCCTCTACAACAAGTGTTCCTCTGTCACTTTTCTCTTGGTTGTTAAGATAGGCTTTGATAAAGACAAACCAGTGCTTGCTCTTAAACCTCACTGATCGTGAAGACAGGTCTGTGCAGGACGGGCTTTCCCTTTCTCTTTCACAGGTGTTGTGGAAATCAACATCGTGTTCTACCTTACTTTCCTGATTGATGTAGAGTTTTTAAGATTAATGGTCACCTCACTGGACACATCAGTTTGTTGTGTCGTTTGCTGTATTATCCACTTGAATACTTAGCAGTCAAATTCTGTTGTGTCCTGGAATCACAAAAAGCCTGATTGTAAAGCTGATCAAAGTGATGAGACACGAGGACACTGGTCCTGGAAAGGTTTTTATACCTCATGTACAGTTTTCTTTTTGGGCTGATTAAATATTTTGTCTGTGTTTTCACTGACAGTTTAGAAATATGCAAAACATGGTCAGACGAATTGCTTTCTTAAAAATCCTGCTGTGAGGGAAGTTTGAATGAGCAACTTTAGAAAATGTTAATGGCAGTTGGAATTTTGTCCTGGAATTTTTCAGAATTTCAGGAAAAAAGGCTTAGCATTCAGTAGGATATTAGGATTCAGTATGGTTTTCTGGTATTTATGTCATTTCAGAGGAAGATTAGCTCTTAGTATGCATGGTTTTCTTATACCTCCTTTGTCTCAACATCTTCAGACCCTCTGTACCAGCTATGCTTGTTGTTACAATGACCAAAGTCACACAACTCTTAATGAAAAGAAGATCCAGAAAGTGCCAGATCTTAAACATGTCAGGTTGAAATTGTGCACAGGACACAAAACATTTTTTAATTTGACTAACAGGTGCAGCCTTGATAGACACAAAAGTGAAACCACAAGTTAGTACGAGAATATCTCACTGAGCTTCATTGTGTTGCTTGAAAAATCAAGTACTAATTGAAACCATTAGTAAATGCTTTGCCACAGACTTTTTACAAAGCTCGGTCAGCTCTTTTCTTTTTCAACTAAGAAAAACCAAGGAAGAGAAAATCAGAGGGTCTTTGATTTCCATTTCCATGGCTGATCTTTCCCCAAGCTGTGTCATACATACACACAACCCCAAACTCACACTCAAACACGTCTGCCCTGCTGGTAACTGCAGCTTTAGCAGGGATACTGGACAATAGACAGCTTGTCTAAATGAGTGCGACACATGAGTTCGACTGTGTGCACGCATGAATGCCCATATTGGTGTGTTTAGAGTGTTTAGCAGAGTAGTGAGGGCAGTTTGGTACCTCACACCCCCGCCCACCGTCATCACTCCCATCCCAGAGAGGGTGAGTCACCAGCTCTGTTTATTCACAGGCTCCCTTCTTGTGTTCCATTGACACATTTTTCCATTTACTCCTCTGTAGAGGAGCACACTTTCCTCCAGATTCAACTTCCAACATCAAACCAGAGTAAACTGCCATCCTGTACCTTTACCTTTAGTCTCCCGAGGATTGCCAGTCATTTCAAGCAAAAAACAAAATCCACCTTAAGTTTTCAATGAGACTAGAATGCTAAACTTTCCCCACTTTTTTAAAGCTAGTGAACTTCCAAACCTAGCAATAGCAATAGCGCTTGCCAAATCCCATTTAGTCACCCAACTCCCCCTCAACAACTCGCCTTCTGAAGGAAAAAGACTCATGTTGTGTCCCTGAAAGCAAAAGTCTGTCTTTTATCCAACCTAATGGAGCACTTGTGTAATAGCTCCTTTGTTGGACAGTGCTTGTTGGCTCATTTCAGTTCCTTGAAGATATTCTACCTTCATGTTTTACTAAAGTTACCTCCAAAAAATAAGGCTCCCTTTCTTTCGCTTTCTGTCTTACCTTTCCTCTGTTTCCAGGCTTAAACAGCCAAAGTTGTCCATTTCCTTTAACTGTCTTTGGCAGAACTACCTCCTATAGTCTTCATCCCCTCATGCCTTTCCCCTACACCTCCTCCTTCAATCCTGTACTTCCTCTCTTTATCCACTCATCTCCGGCCTTCTTCTGCCTGCCATGTTGTTAACTTCCTCTCACTCTCTGAGTCCTCTCCTTCAAATGCTTCCACTTTTGTCCTCTTTTGCACTCCACACCTTATCTAGAGCACACTTCAAGCAACCAAACTAAAGGAAATTCGCCCTTTTTCTTGCGGAAGACACATTTAGAACCCTGTGAATGAGTGGGGATGAGCCACGTTTTTCTGTAAATACCAGCTTTTAAGCCAGGCTTTAAGGAGCTACTGTTAGCATAGTTAGCGTTTGGAAAGAGCCAATCGGGCTCTTTCTTCTAACCTTCACCTAGTTAGCTAAAGGTGTGTCAGATTAACGGTTTCTTTCAGCACCAACAACATTTTATTTCGTCATCAGCTGTATGCGTTTGAGTTGTGTTGACGTCAGTAGGTGTGTCCAATGCGTGCTTGCGAGTGTTTGTGCCAGCTTGTGTATCAGTGAGTGAGCACACAAACCTGTTGTGTCCTGTCAGTGTTGGCTGCGGTCACATTTCTGGATTGCTTAAGACATAGCCAGACTAATATGAGGTGAGTAATGACACATTTCAAAGACACTGAGCCAAGCTGACTGCAGCAATATAAATGTTGTTTTAGATGTTATAGATGGTTCAGGGCTATTAATAGTTGCTAGTAGTAGTTGACATGATCAGACGTCATTCATTTTTTACATGAAAGTCTGACTTAAAAGTTTTGTTTCAATCAACAAGTGTTTTTACTTTCATCTTTGTTGAGGGAGCTTTCATTTTTAATTACACACCAAACTGAGCCATTAGAAGTTCAAAAAAGATGAGTCAGAAATTTAATTTATCCTTTCACTGAATGGTTAAAACAAAAATCAGTAACCTTTCACACTCACACACACTCTCTCACACACACAGCTGCAGCTGAGAGCCCCTGCCCTGGCCATTGTTTCCACCTCCGTTCTGGAAAGAGCTGTTTCTTTATCTCCCTCCCTGGAGGAGCGGTTTGGTCCTGGGAATAGGATCATACACACCACCTCCTGTTTACCTCCCTCCCCAGCACATGTGTTCTACACACAAGCCCAAGGCATACACACTCCAAAGCAACCCAACAGTGGGCCCCAGCTTCCCAGATAAATACCCAGTTTGATGGACAAGGGTGCATTGTTTGTAGAAAACACCACTGGTCAATGGTCAGCACTGCTTAAGGTGAACCAAGGCAAAATTTGGTTTGAAATGTCCCCTACAGGCAGGTCTACAAGCATCAATAAAATGTTTTTTATTGAAGGGTGCATTAAGACAATCTCAGAGTCATTGGACGGGTTTCCTTCCTGCCAGTTCAAACCATTTTGATTGAGTGAATAAATGCCAATACACCGTAGTGCAAGGCACCACCCTCAGGTTGGAGAGCTAAAATGCTGCTATGCCAAGTTGTTATGGCTCACATGCAGTTTAGGTAGATGCAGAAAGTCATGCAACTTGTTCAGTTTTACTGGTTCTGGTTAATAAGCAGATGCCAGATGACTGTGAAAACTCAACAGGACTTGAGGACACTTTTCAAATGTAAATGAAATTCACTGACTACTAAGCTACCACAAAGCAATATCCCATGTTAGTATGGTTTCCACCTTCCAAGCAGAAACATAAAGGACACTCCCTGACAGCTAGGGTGCTCTGCAGGGGCCTGACCACCAATGGCCTGATAATTGGGTGGGGCACCAGTTGCGATATATTATTAAAAAATATATTGTTTTATTAATGTATCAGTGAAAGTGTGAAGTACTTATACTGTTTTACACAAAATATCTGCAAACACAAAACTGTGTAAAAGCAGATGCAACAATTAAATGCACATAACTTAACTCCATTAAATGCTTACAGAAAAGTTAACTTAAAATTTAACCTAAGATTACTTATTTACTCAACGTCAATTTATTGAACTATAATTTAGCAAATCCTTTGACACTGACCTAAATCAGTGTGTCCAGCCACAAATTTTGTTTTTGCAAAAAAAACTATGATATTTAATTGATTTTCTGCCTTTATCATCCTTTTTAGGGAAGTGGTTGCAATGGTGAAAATGGCGAACAAGCAAGACACTGACAGGTTGACATACAAACCAGGCCTTTAGGCAGCGTGGCGATTGAAAATCGTAGAGATTGACCAAAAGCTCAAACACAGAACCCCACTCTATTTTGAAAGACCTACACTGACATGTATCACTTCTGCTTACTTAAAACTCTCTCTTCCTCTCTTTCTGTAACTTGTGTCTCTTTCTTTTTGCTACATTTGCATGATAACAGAACAGCTTTGCATGACTGACAGTGCCTGGTGTCCCCTTGCTGTCTGGGGCTTTGCTGCAGGGAAGCTTAACTTCGCTATAGGACATTTGATTATTCAAAACAAACACAGACACACACACTCACACAAATTCACACACACACACACACACAGACACACACACACACACACACACACACACACACACGCGCGCGCACACACGCACACACACGCACACACACACACACACACACACACACACAAACACACACACACACACACACACACACACACACATTTCAACCACTAGCTCTATAGCCTTAGCTTACCTTTAATATTTTCTGTCCATACTGGGACCATTATTGCTCAGTGACATGTATTAGATTCATTGCTGTCTTGGTTGTATGTGCAGCAAATAGATGATGAAGTGGATTATGTAAGGGTAGAGTTTTAAATCCGTCTCAGCTAATCACATCACTAGACTCATTGTCCAAAAAACAGCTGTGGAAATAATGGTGACAGATCAGGATAATGGCTCAACAAATATGTTTTTTCAGGCATTGTGTTGATGTCTGGACAGACAAATTAACTCCATATACACACATCAAACCACAAACCTGTTGGCTGAGGTAGACTATGTTGTACATGCCTTACAGAAATATTTATTTATCAAGCTCTGCATGAATCTTTGTCGGTTTTACTGTAACTTCATAAATGTTGGCACTATATCCTATAATAGCTCTCCAAATTGGTGTTTGGTGAGGTTTAATATTTATAATGTGAACAACAAAAATTAAATACTGCAAGTCTAATGTTTATAAAAGTGTACTTGGTTATTCTTTGGTGACCTGGTTTAATTCACTCATGATTGATGGACATGCCTAATAGTAGCATTATGTAGTTAACAGTGTTGAGATTTAGCAGAAGAGCTCAACACTTTCTTGTAAAAAGTTTACATCGCTAACATTATTGATGGCCAAGACCAGTAAAATGAGGCCCAACTTTCTATAAAATAGAATTGTCCTTAAAAGATAACGCATGTGTTCCTTGGGCCCCTGCATTCCTCTCTTGATCTTAGTGAAGGAGACCTTATGATACTAATCCAGCGATTAGCACCGGGGAAAACAGTTTCATGCTATAATCCAATTGGGAGCAACAGCGGAGTACCAAGTGCCATTTTCAGGCTGTGAACATGACAAGAGTTTGTACCACAACTCAGAGCTTGTTGAGAGAGGAGCTCTGAAGGTTTAGGTTTATTAAACATATGTACAGTGATTCTGTTTGGAATCTGAGTAAAATGCATCAGTCTCTGTGAGAGTAAACTCTAATCCAAACCCTTTTGGGTTTAGATTGTGAAATGTGTGTGTAGTCAATAAGACTTTACACAATGAGTGTGAGGGCTGACATAGTGTGTTTGGTCAGTCTGAAGCATGCAGGGGATTCTTGGTTATGAAAGGAGTATGCAATAAGCACAACCTTACCTCAGAAGACAAACACATGACATCAATGTTAAAGTCTAGTCAGAGCAAAAAGTAAATAAAAAAAATAATGTATCCGTCTCAATAGCCTTTCATTCTTCGCACAGGCTCTGAGGAGGTCATGGTTAATTCTATGATACTTAACAAGACTGCACATGAATAGGTTACCAACAATTCTTCTTATTCAGTGATTACTGAATTCAGTATTCAGTCTACTGTTGATTTTTAATGTGTCATTTTAGCATTTTGTTGTCCTCATTTAAAGGCCGATGAATTATCCACTGATTTGAACCAAATTTCAACACTGACATTTGGTTCTCATCAGTTTTCAGACATTGGGTGTAAACAGCTCAGACCTTTTTTTTTCATACCATTTTCAGTTGATATAAACACAGTTAGTATAGTCTTATAACAAAAACATAATTAAGTGCATTTTATTCTTTATAAATAAATAATAAAAATGGGCATTTTTGGATTGTGTGGTATGTGAAAGCTTTGAGGCTAACTGGGCAGCTACCCTAAAATTTCCTCAAGAAGACTTAAAAAGGTTCACTACCTCCCTACTACCCTATTCTATAATTGCCATCATTACAGTTGGATCGACTGAAACTACATGCTTTTTGCCCTGATAGAAAAGAGATAAAAAATGCAGTGAACTTGAAACATATGTGTAAATGTGTGAGGATTCCTGTAATGCCTTGGCCAAAAACTGTCCAAATCGTGGATGTTGTAACAGTTTCTTTGTGTTATGTGAAGGAAAACTTTCACTTTTCAAGATCTTTTCACTGGTGGTCATGGCCGCCTTTTAAACAGGCTCACTGCATTACATTACCATGCTTTTTTGTTTGAAATATTGTGTCCCCGCCTTAGAAAAGTAAATTGGACTCATTTGCACTGACCCTTTGCTGGTATGGCATTAACTGTTTACACAAAACAAATATAACCAAGGGTAACTGTATTTAAATTAAAGCAATGTTTCAAGCTGAAGAGTTGGTTGATTACCTGCGCTCTCGAGTACATGCAGACACTAACTGAGTAGAACACAGAGACAGAAGGCTTTAATTTACTTATGACTACATTTTAATAGAACAAAGGTGTTTCAAGAATCAAAACAACAGCAGCTAACTTTGGTCAAAAAACCCCAAAAACACTGATTTATCAAACAACAGGATCTGAGCGCATATTCTCAAGGGTTTTGTTAGGGTTAGGGTTGGGGTTAGGGTTAGTTAATGAAGGATCTACAACCAAAGGAGACAGGATAGGAGTGAAAGAAGGGAAAGAAAACTCAGCATGTGGGGTGGAGAGGGGTTGACATAAAAGATGAGGGGATGACTCAGAGTGCAGTAATGTTGCTATTGTGTGCAGCACTAAATATCGTGTGCGTCTGTGTGTGTGGGGGCGGGGGGGATGTGCCAACACTGAGCGTGGATTTCTCACTCAAGTAGACAAATGTTGGATTATAGCTGAGAGCTCCTTTATTTGTAAATGTAGGAAGCTGTGAGTAGAGAATTAGGAAGCACCTGTGTTTACATGAGTCACTCACCGTTTTCCATCCTTACTGTCCATTGGCTTATTATTTTTGAAGGCCCTTTTAACAACACAGGAGCTTTTCCTGATGAGAGCTCAGAAGCAGCTTTCCCAAGTGACAAGAACATCACAGAGTAAATCATGCAGGTACAAAATAAGAAGATTTTAGCTGTGATTTCTTAACACATTTTTCAGGAAGTTATGTGGAGAGACTGGCCAGATATCTTAATGTAATTTTTGGAACCTGCATCTTGTTTAGTTAAGAGCTTCCCAATCCACGTGCCTCTGAGTACACAAGTTGCTTGAGTACATTACAGTCTTGGTCTCATGAAATCAGACACATCAGAGAGATATGACAGACCTAAAACTATGTTGCAGTTTAGGGTACAGCCAAGTTATACAGCTCTGTTCTCTTTCAGTATCAGTTCGTTTTACTCTACTGGTTTTTCTCTGCCTTTGTGCCTTAAGGGTTTTGATTGCTTTATGTGTAATTGCAGTGTTCTCTATTCAGCTGAACCCTTAGGAGTTTTGTTGCATGACTCTCTTTTACTTTCAAATTCCTGATTGGTTTGCTGGCGTCAGGAAGCACCAGTTATTATCAACCATCACCTTTTTCTCTGTGTGTTATTCAGTTTAAGGGCTGAATTTTGGACTGGGCGGCTTTCCTTTGCACAGAAGGCACTTATTAGCCAGACCAGACTGGTATTCTAGATATCATGATTTTAAAAAGTTCATTTTAATTTACCACAATTTCATCAACTAAAGGGAACTAGATCACTGCTTTGTGTTTGGATTTGTTTTTATAACTTTCCAAAAGACGAAAAAAGAAAGTCAAATTGAAACACTTAGCTTGTTAACTTGTTAGCTTGGTTGTGGCAGTCAGTGTAGCATCTTTGTTCTTACTTCATTGCTGATTTGATTTGTCCAAATTTCCTTCCCCCTTTATTTCTTCTATAGATGCATGCAGGCTTTCCTTCTCCTCTTGTTAAGGTCTATTTTCCATCTCTCCCTCATGTCATGAATCAGTGAGTTGTTCATTGCACAGAGTGGATCGACTCCAAGGATCTTATCAGCTTACCTGCTCAGAACCAAGCCAGAGAGAGAGACACAGGGGTGTAGGGGGTGGAGGTGGGAGTGGGCAGGGACTTCATACAAAGGCTGCTTCAGAGTGGCTGTGCATGTCTCCTTTATCCTCAGAACCCTCTCTTATGCCTGGTCATGGCTCTCAGGTTTCTCCCCAGTCCTTCATGCTTGAAGCAGAATGAGATGCTTTGTCCCTGTACCTGCTCGAGACTAAGCCATAGCCCCCCCCCCCCCTCCCTACATGCACACACACACACACACACACACACACACACACACACACACACACACACACACACACACACACACACACACACACACACACGATGTTGTTCAAGTCAGCCTTTTGACCTTTGACCTCATTCTATTATGCATCCACCTTGAGTTCTGCAGGTGTTGCATGCATAGATAACTAAATAAATAAATAAACAAATGGATTAAATAAGAAAAATAAAAATCCATCTCTCCACAAGGATAAAATAGAAAAGGGTAATTGTTTGAATTACATTTAAACAATTACCAGGTCTACAGTATTTTGTATCAATAAACCAAAAATAACAGTGAAACACACAGGAACATGTTTGACCCTGCAGCATGTATCCAACCCTGGCTGCTCGTATGCTCATAGGTCATGCTGTTGGTGTTTCCCCCTTTTTTTCCCTGCATGTTGTGTGATTCTGTAATGTATGGGAAAGAGACACACTACCCCTCCAGTCTCTCAGGTTTACTCAGTTATCTCTGGTATGCAGAAAACTAGCAAGTCAGGAATGTAAACCTGATTATGGCTTTGCTTTCCATGATGACACAAACACACACACAGACACGCATGCATAAACCATGAGCAAGGGGACATCACAATGACACAGTACTCACAGATGGGTACAGTCTGTTTGAAAACAGAACACATACCAACTTAAGCAAAGTACAATTCAATGCCTTTTCAGATGATAACCTATTTCAGGTGCTGAATTATTATGCAGTTATTTCCTTTTTGCTCAGTCATATAAGAAACTGTTGTTTCCACCATGTTCTAAAAGATATCTCAAAATGCACCAGGAAATATATAGTCATAAAGTGTTGAATGTGTTTGAATGAATAGTTTTGACTCAGTTTCCAGTTCTTTGTTAATCATAACAAGCATTGAAAGTGTGTCCCATCCTTACTCATATATCTATATTTTGGTTGTCATGGCATATCCTTGTCAATACCCAGGCCAGTAGCGGTAATAACTGAAAGTAAACTCACAGCCACAAAGTAGGATTACTAAGTACTTATTTGCAAACCCATTAAAACAGAAAAACTGGGGCACCCATTAGAGCAAGTTATTGTGCTCCTTTTTCACAGTTAATTTGGTAATTTGTGTTTTTCTTTCCCATGTTAATTACATACACTCAGAGGGAAAATGAACCTGCATTTATAAAGTCTGCAGAGCTTATTTTCTCTCATTTGTTTTTTCTAGTCGTAGCTATGCGTGTGTAAAAGGAAAGTCACACTGACTGACAAACTAAAACAACGTGAATGGAAGGAGCTCAGTTTTAGCCATCTTCAAGAAAACAAACTTTTAATTTCATCTGCTAAACCTATGTTAACACCTTTAATACACCTTGTCCTTGCCTCATGTCTTTCCTGCATATCAAGTTTCAACAGGAAACTCATTACATACAGGAAGACAGGAGCTTTTGCATTTGGCCTTTGATGTCTCCTCTAAGATCATGATCAACTGAATGATTGTTCATTATTTCCAACGATAAAATACTTCCTGCTGCAAAAACTCACTTTGAGTCTTCAGCCACCGCAGGTGATTATCTGTGTTGTTGTGAAGAGAGTTAAAAGTAATAACAATGAGGCTGAACACTTGATTAAATTGGGGTTTTTTTTGAGGGAGAGAGTGAATATATTTCAGTGCTCATGAGAGCACGGCACTACGTCACTCAGCTGTTCAGCTGTTATTCCCTGTGTACACACTATCTGTGTGTATTCATCCTCATTTTGTTTTCCTTCTTTGTGCCTGCCCAGCCCAGCGTTCAGCTGACGTCATGGGGATTGACTAATTCCTTGTCCTCCTGGCACGGAGCTGTCACTCGCTGCTGTTATTTATAGTGTGACGTGGGCACTTAAAACAAAAAAAGAAACAGGTCATGTTCAGTTTTTCTTTCCTTTGAGCCAACAAACTCTGCAGCTCAGGCATACAGGTGGCTAAGTGCACGGGGAGGGCAGAGATGGCTGTCATTTTTTTGTCGTCGTCTCCTGCTCGCTGAAGGCATGTGACCTCACTGTTGTTAAAAATAGAACGCCAGAACAGGCGACAAGATTTTTTTTGATCCCCAATGCTGTCAGCACAAAAGGAAAAATTCCTGCATTACGCCAAGTTGTTGTCAGGAGCTAATGAGGGCAGATCATTGACGTCTTTTAAATGCCTGTATCCATGGCAACCCTTCATTAGAGCCGCATCACTTTCACAAAGGTAGGGTGGTATTTTGTGGCCCCGTGCCTAACATGTCAACAAGGATGGAGAGTCCAACAATTAGGATCCATGTCTCAGGGAGAAAGTTGGGGCGTGTAAAAGACTTGCTTAAACACATACACGTGCACAAGCACACACACACACACACACACACACACACACACACACACACACACACACACACACACACACACACACACACACACACACACACACACACACACACACACACACCTACCCAGAGTTTAAGTGTAGGTGGTTAGCCCATGTGCGTATATGCATGCAGTGAAATGACTGTGCCAAGGTGTCACATGCATGCTAAACAATGTCCGTTGTCTGAAGGGATGCAGCGTGTTTCCTCCTGACTATAAAATTTCTGGTTTGAGTTCCTGTTGTGATAACCAGTTTCATGCACTCACACACACACACTCACACACAAAGAGGACCATGTAAGGCTATAGAGGTCACAATGTTTACAACCCGCACAGCGTTCAAAGTCACACACACGGCACGTTTCATATTTTATCCAAAGTTTGGGTTGATGGATCCTGCAGGGCTGCGAAGTGTCTCTATACACAGTGCTTTACTGAGTAAACACAGATCCTGCTCCTGTCGTCCTGTAACATTTTAGCTGGCAGTTTACTCTCCTCATGAAGAGCACAGTGACAAAAGCAACTAAAGGGTTTTAAGTGGCTCCCAAGCTTACCTCAGGGACAGATACCTGATACTTCAATCAACATTGTGTTTTTGGACGTTATTTCACTTTATAACTTAATTTCTTCATATTTTGTGTCCCTATCGAGTAGAGATAGACCGATATGGATTTTTTGGGGCTGATACCTATACTGGTTATTGGTAGGCAAGGAGGCCGGTAACCGATATTTGAAGCCGATAGTAATTTGCAGTCAAAGTGCAAATATTGGCGTAAAAAATTTTAAACAATAAAACAAACTCCAACACTTCACTGCATTGAAATGCTTTCAAGCATATGTTTATTAAACAGCTCCCAGACTTAGCAGCATGTTTTATAAAGTTAAATGAAAACTTAAAAAAATGAATAGCTAAAGTTTTCTTCGGTTAATTAAGTTTTCCAAAATATCTATGTAGCTGCAATAAAACTGGACAGAATTGAGTTTGTGCTACCTTTTACCAGCATGTAATGCAGTTGAATTGATTTTCTGTTAAGTTTTACATGACTGATTTTAAATGTTTTGAACATCTAGGGCTTCCACAGTGCAGAGAAGCATCAACGAGCAGCTCCTGAAGGTCTGCAGTTTAAAACATTTCTTATCATTTTTTAAGAGGCAGAAAAACGTATTCCTGTGGGTATTGATAAGAGGAATGATTTTTGTGACAGTGGAAGTTAAAATAAGCTCATAGACAGTAAGATAGTCACGATGCTAATTGCGTAAGCCCGTCAATGGGATTTTCCATTGACATTAGAATTATTGGCCTTCGGATTAAAGAAGTCCCCAAAATGCCAAATATCGGCCCGGCCAATAATCGGTCTATCCCTACTATCTAGCAAAGTCTTAAAAATTGGGCAGAATCTAGAAAATCTTGAAATGTCTTCAGTTTACCTCACTGTAAGAAGAAGAAGGAGAAGACATTTGCACTTTTCCTCTTGCGGATTACATTCTCACCAACATTTTTTGTCTTCCTTTATGTGTGTGTATATGTGTGCATGTGAATATTTTCTTCCGTTGTGGTAAATATCGTTTTTTTTTTTACATACTCCTTTTCCTCCTTTGACCCACTTATTTTTGTTACTCTTGTTACCTCACCTTTGAAGAGCTTTAAACCACATGCTTGAAGTTGCAGTTTCCCTTGATGTCTAGGTTATGAATAACATTAATCGCTCTAGTGTTGCTGAAACAAAGTGTTTGGGGCTACTGTCTAAGTCAAGAAGAGAATAAGGTTGTTTATGGTGTTAAGAATGTTTTTTATTTCAAACCTTCAGTTATTGTTAAATGGAAAGTGAGGCTTTGTGCATGTTGAGGTAAAACAAATGGAACTCAAAACTATACCAAAGTAGAGTGAGTCTTTGTGCCCATGTTCATAAAAGTAGAAAAGTACTTTTATTGCATGTTTGTTAGGCATGTGGAGTTTCTCTTCAAGCAACTGGAAAACTGATTGCTGACAGAGCAGTTGTCAGTTTCATTTGCATTTCAGGTATTACACTCTTAAATTAAAATTTGGTATGTTTTGCATCCTTGAAACAAGGCGTCCTTGTTAGCAAATTAAGCGCTCTGTCTGACAGCCATTCAACAAAACAAAGACAAAATCTCTTCTGCTTTGTTGATGAGTAATCACCTAAACATGCAGCCACTAAACAGCAGAACTTTGGCTAAATGGCACTGAAGCTGCTGCATTCTCGTGACTGTGAGCCTGTGTTTGCATGTGTGAGTGTATGTGTGTGTGTGTGTGTGTGTGTGTGTGTGTGTGTTCATGTGTGGTGGAAGGTGGCTCATACTGCTCTGCTGGAGGGGAAGTGATAGGGAAGATGAAAAGCAGAAGCAAGCAGCTTTCTCAGCAGGACATAAAAGTCTTTCTGTTCTTCACTTGTGTAGTATCTTTATTTACAGGGTGGCTATATTAAGGAGCATTGCTCTGCAAAGTAGAGGTCCTCAAAGTAGAATCAAAGATTGGTAATAAGTTTTGTGCTTGTGTGTCAGTATCAGTCCGTTCAAGAGGGGACACTTACCTACTGCAGGAGTGTTGAGATATCGCTGCTGCTGTTACATTTTGCTGGATGTTTTGTCATTAAACATGATCGTCTGAGTGTAAATTACATCCTTGCTTGTAAAAAGACTTTATTCCAAACCTTCTTTAATGTGCATGAAGTGACACAGTTACAAAGTTTAGTAAAAGCAGTTAAGAAAGTGGATCCCAAATAAAACTTAGAGACAAAAGTTGACAATAATTCTTTGTGGTTATGACTGGCATCAATGAGGGGCTGTTGTGGTGGTCACCAAAACCTGTTGAAACGTAAGCACAGAGAAGAGGAAATGGCAGCCTGCGCCGTGGCATTAGTGTTTTGAGTTCAAACACATTGTGCTCAGATTTCACTCACAAAAGCCCCGTTCCATGACATCATACTGTTATGATGAGGAAGATGTTTTTGTGTGTGCTGTACACACAAACACACAGTGAATCCCGTATTCAGTGTTTGCATTTCAGGGTGAGTTTGCGCAGGTGTACTTTGGTAATGACTATGACTTTTAATAATGTTAAAAAACTATCCAGACATTGATGCTTTGACAGTGGCCTCAGACTCAGCATCCAGCTTCTGTTCAAATTAAGCAAATAATAGCCGACAACTGATTGCTGTGTCCCCATCAGTCTGTGTTTTATAAACTGTGATTCTAGTGTTTTAAAAAAACTTTAAGATCTGCAGCTCAGAAACGTTCTTTAGGTTGTGGATTTTTTTTGACAGTACATAGAGACTTAATGTTTGTAGAGTTGGTGTTTCCAAAGCCCAGGATGCTTCATTGTTCAAGTTAATTCACAGTTTTACTGACTGTTTTATTGGTGTTAAGAAACCAAAAAACATTACATTTAAGAGCATCACTTCTTAAGACACAAGACATATCATGCATATTTATTTATAATTCTTTATATGTTTGCGAGTAAAAGCTAATTTCATTTACCTTAAAACCCCTGTGAGGATAAAAATGAGTGAAATAAATATGAAAAAATGTGTATTAGTCGCTAATGCCTGTCAGCTGCTGTCTCCAACGACTCCCAAAATCTTCTTAAAACAGAAGTTCTTCACAGAACTTTCACATTATTTGCAAGAAACCTAGATGGAATAATTTATTTGAGGTGCGCATTGTTTCAATATAATGTAATCAATGTATTTTGTTGTAATTGTATTTATTGCATGTTTTGAAAGCAGCGACATTGTTACTTATAATCTAGTTTAGTCCTAGTTTAGTCATATACAGTATTTATCCTGTGTATATCAATGAATTTATTACTTATATCAGCCGATATATCAGATATCAGTCGATTTATCGGCTTTTTTTGCCCCCAGTATCGGTATCGACATCGGCCACAAAAATCCCATATCGGTCGGGCTCTAAGATAATGTTAAAAAAAATCCACTCTAAAGTTGGTTGCTTTTATAAATAGCATAAATAACAGGTATAAATAGAATGTGAGAAATAGCGCTTTTTGTGTTTACTAAGATTAAATGACTTGTTTTTTTGTCTTTTTTCAGCATATTCAGTCACAAGCTGCATGGATACTAACCAGAACCCTGGGAATAAAGTTTCTTTGGGGAGAACATCCACACCCCTCACATAATTTGAGCTTTAATGTCACACTGTACTGTTGGTATCAAGAGTTTTTGGGGGAAAACAGTTAACTTCCATACTCTGACACTTCAACTAAACAGCCCATCTTCATTTCTAACAGACTTCAGCTGAGTTACTATATATTAACCAAAACAAAAGAAAAGACCACAGCATCAAACCTTTGGATATGGATTAGTCAAGTCCCTGAGAGAGAGAAGTACAGCTGGCTGACCTGGCTAACATTACATCAGCACTGAAGGAGGGAGCTGAACATTTCAGACAACATCTCAGAAAGGACAAGAGACAGAGGGCTTCTCTCAGTACTTCCTTTTTTCCTTTTCAGCTTTTTTCTCCATCTTGATCCTGATTGAACATAAATGAATAACGAGACTGAAGACTGAGTAAAGCTGGACAACACAGAGAAAAATTAAAGAGAGATATTGATGTTGGGAAGGTTTTTTTAAGAGAGTAAGACTTGGTCCATAATTTATTTTGCTCGTAATGCTTTCATAAATCCAAAGCGGTGCAGGCAACATAGGGAAACCTGATCCCTGGTAACCCAAAGAAACATGCTGTAGACACAGCCCTGTCTCCAGGCAAACCACACTACACTAAACCACAGTGTGTTCGATAACACAGCCTGCTCTTTTTCTGCAGACTCCACACAAACACACATCAACCAAAATTACTTCTCATAACCAAATATAACACACTGTGTACGCAATTTGTAACAATGAGACGAAAATTTAATTTTTCCTCATGTTTACACACAGACAGAAGTTAAATGTGACTTTTCTGCTCCCACTCTTTACTTTCACTGAGAACATACAGAGAAGAAAAATGGTCATTTACTCTGAGGTTAGGGTGGTTCTGGGATATTTGTGTTTTTCAGTGCGACCGTAAAGTCTTGTGGGCTGCCCAGACGTGCATTATGTAGGTTTAAGACTTGCTAAATGTCTCGAGTACCTCAGAGAAAGTGAGCAACAAGAGTTCAGGGTTAATTAAAAAACTGTATAGATATGTTTGGGGGTTTGTTGCCTTTAGGCAACACTGTACCATAATGGTCAATAATGAAAAAAGAGAGTTGTCAATTTTTATTTTCAACACATTTTTTAAACACTTGATGGCCTCAACAGTTAGCATTGCATGGGATAAAAAGTGAAAATGAAGCAGTGAAATTTTTAAAGAAAATTAAAAAATCAATGAATTATCAATGTATTTTACACCCTTTCTCAGTGGTGCCTGTCTTTATTCTGGTAATACTTGTCACTGCACTGTTACCCTCAGAGTCCTCATCATCATCATCCTCACAGTCACTCACTTTCAATTTGCATGGTTGCCTGCACCTTGTTGCCTTCATAACAACTCAACACTACTCTATCCTCGTAAACATCAGCTGAAAGTGTTGGTTCTACCTGTTTCTGTTTCTCCTTCCTTTCAGAGCCATAGAGTGATACTGGGTTCATTTTGTAAAGGAAAGAAAATGTGTGTGGAGATCCTCACGGAAACGGACATTAAATCTATTTAGGTGAAAACTAGTGGTACAAAAATAATGTAATGACCACTTGGCTTTTGAACATTTTGTAAACCCAAAGACAGAAAGCCAGAATATTGTCAAGGTGAATCCGTAATGGAACATTGTTGCCTCAGGGCAACATTTGAATTGTTACATGTTTCCATTTACTAATTAACAAATAGAGTACATTCAAATTCTTAGAAATTAAGGGCAACTTGCCTATTAATATTAGCATTTTTATTTTTCTAGACTGACAAAGGCTCCATGAAAAACTTATTTGGCAGTTTTGAGGAGGGAATTGGCTTAGTTGGTCCTTGCAAGAAAGTCTGCAAAAAAAGGAATTCTGCATGACCTCCAGAGGGTCATATGGCAAATATACAAATAAGTAAAAATTCACATGACGATGCACTGTTTGTTATTGACTGAAGTAAGTCATTTAGTGTCTCGAAGTGGCTATAGTAATAATTTGAGTTGTTTGGAACCTTGCTGTAGTTATGAAGCTAGCAACTTTTCTTTCATTTGCCTGTTGGTATGTAGACATTTTGAGTTCTCTGCATTTTTTCAATGAGTGACTGATATGTTTCTGTGATGAAAGTTAAAATACTAAATAAAACAATAGTAATACCAATGTATGTCAACTGCCACCATATCAATACAATATCTCTTGTATGTTAGCATCAAGCTAGGGCTATTTTGTTTATATCCTTTTCGGTAAATAAGGAGATTTATACCACGTTGAATGTATTGAATAGGAATCTCCTGTGATAGAGTAATGTACATTCCTCTGTGCATTCAGTTATTCACTAAAACTTTACATGGAAAATCCTGAATCAGAGTTTTCTTGAGAAACTGGTATCTAACTGCTGAGCTAAGATAGCCGGGGGGTATAGTCAGCGGAAGGTCTGGCCGCTCCGATGTAAAGTAAAGAATTGATAAGAAAACCCTGTTGCATTGAGGCGAGCAATGTTGATGGATTGAAACATTTCATATCAATTCTTAACAGGAACCGTTTTTGATACCCATCCCTGAACAAGATACTAAGGAGGGTTAAAAGTCTCATGCAGGACTGAAAATAATGTGCTTCTTTGTTTTCTCTTGCCATTGTTGTGAAGTGACTTAACTTTTTTATTATATTTTGCAAAATGAGATTTATTTTAACCACACACATTTTTATTTTTTTTTACATTTCCCATGGTGCCAGGTTGTCTAGGCTACTTCTCATCTGTGTTATCATCCTTTTTGGCGTGTTGTTTTAAGGATGTGAAATCTGTTAAATACATGGTGTGCTTGGGATGTTTGGTAAGAAAAGGTCCTTCTGCTGTTTGTGTTGTGTTGTAGACTGTGTGGTCAGCAGCAGAAGCCCACTGCTGGGGCGTGGTAGACTCACTGTGTGGCTTGGCAGAGGGACAAACCAGGCCTGCATTTCAGATGTTGTGATGTGGAGTGTCTGTTGGGAAAAGTGAGGAGATTTACATGGAAATGGAGGGGGGAAGATTTGTGTGTTTCTTTTTGTGAGCCAGGTACATCTGCTGGTAAGTGAGGAGGTGTGTGTGTGTGTGTGTATGTGTGTGTGTGTGTGTGTGTGTGTGTGTGTGTGTGTGTGTGTGTGTGTGTGTGTGTGTGTGTGTGTGTGTGTGTGTGTGTGTGTGTGTGTGTGTGTGTGTTGGTATCATTGTGTCGTTCTGAGGTGGAGACCAGGGTTCCTTTTCCTGTAAGTTGTTAGAGCGAGGCCAGATGGTGGATTTTGACTCCGCAATGGGAAAAACAACAGCACCAGAGGGAGGGAAGGGTTATTTTGTCTTATGTTCAAAATGTCAAACCTAGACTGTTTTCATTCTCCCTGATCTAAACACCCCCACTTGTAGCTGTTGTGTCCCATTATGTGGTGTGTCTGCTGGGCTGAATCAGACAATGTTAATAATTCAAGGGAGCAGGGTTTCCCTATGACAGTCTCCTCTGCTCTGCTGACTTCTGACTGACACACTCATCTCTCATATCTCTGAAAGGGCTTCATGGAAACATCTGTGGATGGGTGTTTGTGCACCACTGATAGGGAGATAGGATTAAGTTTCTCTTTTGTCTTCTGTTCTGCTTTGACCAAGTTGAAATTTGAGATTAAAAGATTAAAATGTAAATCAAGCCAGAATGTCCTCCGTATTTGCAGGTACATCTGTGTGTGTTTGTGTGTAGCTGTATGTGTGTGTAGCTGTATGTGTGTGTAGCTGTATGTGTGTGTTTGTGTTGGCTGTCTTATAGCCCAGAGACGAGGCAGGGCGTGATGGAGTTGGTTCAGGATATATTGTAATGTCATGTGCTTGAACACACAAAGACATTGCTGTGTACCTTCATAGACCATATAGGTCCTCTAGAGTACTGAATGTTCCAAAATGTTGAAGCTGATGTTGTCATTGGCAATGAAAATGAAAGTTTTAGGTGAAGTGGGAAATGTTTTTTTTTCTTAAGACATTGTATATAAGTCTTAGGTGTCCCAGCTTATTCAAACATCTGTCATGCAGGACAAATCGTCTTGTGCAGGTTAGCTTAGGGTTTATTTAATAACTTGCATTGATAGTTTTGAAAAAAAAAGAGGCATTTTGGCAGAGGCATTGAGAAATGATAATATTACAGGTCATTTTTTCAAAAAGGGTCAAATCACATCATAACTTGAGATGAGCATCTTTTTTCTTAAGTTGCCCATCAAATGTTTTTAAAAAATGTCTTCAGTGGCCTGGAAAATAATGGTCTCTTAATTAAATTAAGGTTTTGTGGTACAATTAATGAATTTGGACCATTTGAATGTAAACAGAAGGAAAGAGGGAAGTAACAGAAACAAAGGAAATCTGGCTAAATCACATTTCATATAGCCTAATTTTAATCACCTGGCACCTTGCTGTGAACATTTATTCCCCCCCAAAAAATAAATAAATAATTAAATAAATAACTAAATATATAAAAAAATAAATAAAAGATAAAAAAATAAAAATCAATATTACCATATCTGTACCATATCATTGTTTATGTGTGTTTTTTTCCGTTAACAGAATTATTTTATCTTTGACAGGCCAAATTGTTCCTCTTACAGTGTTGATTCATCAAATGCACACTGATTTTTTTAATCTTTGTTTTATCTTCTAGTTTCCAGAGTGCGGCTTCTACGGCATTTACGATAAGATTTTGCTGTTCAAGCACGACACATCAACAAACAACATCCTGCAGTTGGTGAAAGGAGCAAGTGACATTCAGGAGGGAGATCTGGTGGAGGTGGTACTCTCTGGTAAGAGATCAGCTCTCCTCCTTTTGGCTATGTATATTCATCCATCCATCCATCCATCCATCCATCAATCCATCCATCCATCCATCCATCCATCCATCCATCCATCCATCCATCCATCCCTAGTGATCTGTTGACAAACATAATCATAAACACAATATATTTTTATCTTCTTATCTAACATTATACAAACTCATTTCACTCATTACCGGAGTGGATACAAAGTGAAATCTAACTGAGACTAACTCAATGAAAAATGAGTTCACTAAAATGAAGAATGTCAGGTAGAAAGTTCTCAGGAGGGAAATTAAGACCCTGTCGCTAATGTTGTTAGGGGTAATGCAAAATATATATAAAAATATGGATTTAAAGAAAAGTTTTTGCAAGAAATTTTTGGATCCCCTTTTGACTATCTTCTAAAAATCTCATCATTTTAGGGACTCCAAAATTATACTTTTGAAGACTTGGATTACTCTTCAACCTTTCCAGCACACCTTAGATGTACCAATAACAATAATAATAATAATAATAAGAAGAAGAAATGTTATTTAGTTATATAGCACTCTAAACAAAGTTACAAAGTGTTTTACATCATAAAAGCAACCAGTAAAAAGAAATAGAAGAGCAGAAGTGAAAGAGAGGTAAAAGAGAAATGTGAGGAAAAATATAAAAATATATAAAAGGCTCAAAATCACCACCAAAAAAAGGAAGGAAAACATCTGTAAAAATAAAAATATTAAGGATTAAAACAATTAAAACAACAAAGGATAAAAAAATCTAAAAGGATTCAAAATACTGCCCATGATACTGTCAGTTAATAATGAAATAAAAATAAATTAAAGCAACTTTTTGACGATTAAAACACTCTCAGCTTAAACCTTCAATAAAAGCACATCAATAAAAATTTGTCTTTAAAAGAGATTTTAAAAAGGATAAAGAGTCTGCCATTCTGATCTCCTCAGGCAGTTGTATTACTGTGATTGGACGTGTTGGTCTTCCACCCAAACTTCCTTCACGTTGAGCTGCTACTTTTAGGTTTATGGTCTGTCAGTAATGTTAAATGATAACGTTTGTTTCAAATGCTTAATTTTCCATGACCTCAAGTTATCATCTCTAGATCCAGATAATGATGCTTTATGAATTCTTAAAATGACATCCATTTAGACATCCTCTCTTTTTAGTCATATGTCTCCCTTTATTGTCAGATGTTCTACAGAAATACTTTCAGTTCTGCAACGAGAGATTACTCTGAACTCATTCACTCTTTGCTTGTTTTATACTTTTAGGCTCAGACTTTTGGAAGAAATTCTCTTTTTTCATCATTTTTATGCTTTAACTGTGAATCAATCTTTATCTGCCAAGTTTCAGCAGTGTGTTTGTAGCTTGACTCCCAGTGAGACCACACTCTTTTTTTTTTTTAATTACTTTTAGCGGCTGCCACATTTGAGGACTTCCAGATTCGCCCCCATGCACTCAATGTGCACTCATACAGAGCCCCAGCCTTCTGCGATCATTGCGGAGAGATGCTGTTTGGACTGGTCAGGCAGGGGCTGAAGTGTGATGGTGAGGAAACTAAGAACTGAGAAAAGTTCACTTTGGTGTGATCCACATGTGTCAATATGAAATTTACTGAAACTGAATGTTTCTCACCCTGCACTCTCACCCTTTTTCTTTTGCCCCTGGCGCCCCCTGCAGGATGTGGACTAAATTACCACAAGCGCTGTGCATTCAGCATCCCAAATAACTGCAGTGGAGCCCGGAAACGACGTCTGTCCACCACCTCTCTAAGCAGCAGCCAGTCCCTGCGGCTCTCCATGACCGAGTCAGTGTACAGTGTTGGGACGACCTCCACCTGCTCAGAAGAAGCCAGCCTCGTCCGCTCACACACACAAATGGTACTGCTGGACTTTTCACACAGTTTCATTCTCTGTTCCAGGCTTCCGGGTAAAAAAGATTTGTAATGTGTATGACCAAATCATTTAAAACTTGTTAAAAGTTTAGATCCCAACTTGGGTAAAAATACTGAAAATGGGGTCTCAGGGTGAGAAGTAACTGAGAATGAAAAGAAAAGTAATTGTTTGGAAATCCAAGGGATGTCTGAGAAAGGGAGTAAAATTTTTTATATATATTAAAAAAAAAACTACTTCTACTACTTGTTGGCTGTTCTGCCAGTTTTCTTTCATTTTTTTTTCACTCCATCTTCTTCAGCAGCAGAAATTTCTTATAAACATTTTCTTAATGGAGTATATCGAGTATGAACTACCTGCTCAGCCTTTAACTGCAGGAAGGCAGTCAGAGAGTGGGTAGGCAACATAGTGCAGCTGTTTAGTAGCTAAAAAAGCTGATATTGTTCTACAAGAGTTGGTTGAAATCAAAAACAGAACTTGCTCTCTACCAATAATACAATACAAACATTTGACAGGTTTGCCCAAACATGACACCTAATGAATAATATTTTGTTTTGATGTGAAAATAAATAAGTACCCTGCACTTTTAACATAAGAACACAACTGTTTCTGTTGACCTGTAGGGTACAAAATGCCGTTATTGCAGATGTAAGAACAAACTCAGTTTAAAGATAAAGTCTCTGCTGCCAAGGTAAGATTGAAATTGTCTTGCAGGATATCACATTTCATTTTGCCATTTCCCTTCCTTTTCTGCCAGCCTCGAACTCCCAGTGACGCCAGACGCTTTTACACAGGCCGACCCGTTCATCTGGATAAGATCCTGATGAGCAAGGTTAAGGTGCCCCACACGTTCGCCGTCCATTCATACACGCGGCCAACAGTGTGCCAGTACTGTAAGAGGCTGCTTCGAGGGCTGTTTAGACAGGGCCTTCAGTGCAAAGGTGACAAATAACAACAATAATAATGATACTAAGTAATCTTAATGTTAAGTAATTCAGTCAGAACTCATTGTGTTTTGTTTCTTTCAGATTGCAAGTTCAACTGTCATAAACGCTGTGCGTACAAAGTTCCTAATGACTGCCTCGGGGAGACCATTGGAGGTGAGGGAATATTTTAATACAACACTTTCTTTATTTTTATATAAAACTTGGTATAAAATATACAAATGTATTTATATACAAAGTATATATATGTAAATGTATGTTTATACTTTTGTTTTATACTCCTCTAACCTTGCATGTTATCAGAGTCATAATCAGATGACTTAAAATCATAAACAATGTGACACAATATCTAACACGACTGAAACTCACTGCAACTAATGTTTTTATCTTCTCAGAAAACAGAAGTAACTGCGGTAAGTGTCATCAGAGTTAGAAGTAGTGATGGTAGTAGCAACTAGTTGTAGTTTTTGCAACATTTTGAACATATTTGCAAAAAGTTTCGTAATGTAAACCACTCCTTTGTTCTTGTTATTTTTCGTCGCTGCAGATATGTTGAGCCCCAGTGTGGACCCAGAGGTGCCTATGGATTACACCACGGAGTATGACGCTGCAGACAAGTCTTCGATGGACGACTCAGACGAGGCCTGCAGCATCCCTGGGTCCTTCTCTCCTGACAACAACCAGGATGGCACCAGTGGGGACCAGAAGTATGAGAAAATCAAATAAAGAAATATAAATAGCAAACATGCATTTTGACTTGCTGACGTTCTGTGTCTTGTCCTTCTTTTCCAGCGTTAATATCCCTCTGATGAGGGTGGTTCAGTCAGTCAGACAGACAACCCGTCGCTCCAGTACATCAATCAAGGAGGGATGGATGGTTCACTACAGCAATAAGGACACGCTGGTAAAATACCCATAGTTCCACATTTTTGTCCTCATACACACAGATTTAAATCTGTTTATTCAAGATACATGGATGCACTTTCTCAGACATGTTGCAAAAAAGTTGTTTTGTTTACTTTGTACTTACTCTGAGACCTAATGGGCCTTCTTGGGATTGGTCTATCTTTTCTATTACGACCTTGTTTATTTAGTTGTGCTTTCATGTATTGTATACTGCTTCCTTTCTTACTTTTGTAAGTGCATGTGTGTTTGTGCGTGAAAGAAATGAGACCTGAAGGTTGATGGTGGGTCCAGCTCGTTCTGAGAACAAAACAGCACTCAGTGGATGCTCAAATTCAAGCTAAAAGCACATTTCCAGACTTTCTTTTCTTCCCTTGTGCTCTCTTTAATGGACCCCAAAGAAATGTTTCAGCCTATCAAACCTTCCTTGATTTTTCTACCCACTGCTAACACACTCTATTCTTTCTCTTTTTCTTGTGTCTCCCTCTTCTCTTGTTGTTTCCACCTTTTTCTTGCAGCTCTTTCTCCCGCTCAAGCTTCTTCTCAAGTGGTCAACTCTTCTCTTTTGCTGGGCATCAACCTCATACTTAAATGCATCCAAATGGACCCCTAAACTTTGTCCAAATCCATATGTCATCCCTGGAACTCTGTTCGTTTTCATTCTTAACCTTAAAATATCCTGCCTTACTTTTTTGCTCCAACTGACAATACCTTACTGCACTCCCAACAGAGAAAGAGGCACTACTGGCGTCTGGACTGCAAGTGCATAATTCTTTTCCAGAACAACACCTCCAACAAATACTACAAGGTAAAGTGTACTTACCCCGCCAAAACCAGTAGTCTTGAATTATTGATTTAAGGGTTAAAACATTTTTTAACTGGACCATCTCTTCAGGAAATCCCTCTGTCTGAGATCCTGGAGGTTCGTCCTGCTGGCAAATTTACCCTCGTCCCCCCAGGCACGAACCCTCACTGCTTTGAGCTCATCACTGGCACAATGTGCTACTTTGTAGGGGAGGACCCCAACACCCTCCCCCCTCCATCACCCAACAACCCACCAACTCTCCCCCCTCAGACCCCTCCCTCTCCCAGCCAAGTTGCTCCTAACAGCGGCATCGGGCGAGAGGTGGCCAAGGCGTGGGAAAGCGCTATTCGGCAGGCGCTGATGCCATCCATCTTTCAGGACGCACCAGCTGAGGGGAACACACCTCACAGTAAGTTCGGAGTAGGTGGTGCATTTTGGGTTTTCTGGACCTGTTCCCAAACCAGACTCGAGTTATTCCAGACCAAATGTTAGGAAATCTACACGGCAAAATAAACGTGAACAAATATATTTTTTATTGTCTCTTCATCAAGAATAAAATAGTGAAGTTATAGTGCCACAACATTTTTTTTAGCTTTAGTTATGTTATCTCAAGATGCTTGGTTGTAAGTTACAGCCTTGTAAGTACTCAGTCTTTAATGCTAAGCTAAGACTAACCTAACTGTCTTAAGTTTTTTTTTTTCCTGAGGTTGAGCACAGATCTGTTTTTTATGGGAACATTGAAGTCATGTGCAATATAACTGTAGAAATGTAAGTAAAAGACTACTTAAAATTAAAGCAGTTCATGATATGTTTTCCTTGTTATTTCTTTTTAGGACAAGCTTCTGTTAGCATATCCGTGTCCAACAGTCAAATTCAAGAGAATGTGGTAAGTTTTTTTTTGTTGTTTTATTTGTTAATTTTGACATTGCCTTCACTTATTAATTAATTTTTCCTTGCTTTCCTTTAGGATATTGGTACAGTGTATCAGATATTTGCTGACGAAGTGCTGGGATCCGGGCAGTTTGGAGTCGTGTATGGAGGTGTGTACATTAAACTCAAGTAATAGTAATGAAAAAATACACTTTCAGGTATTTTTATTTATCGAGAGAGTAAATCGCAACTTCCCAAAACATGGAATAAATGAGTAAATCTGAAGTGTTTTTTTGCACAAGAGTGGATGTGCCTTTTACGGTTAGTCTCATGGATTTAGTCTCTCCCCAGAGAGACTGTGATGTCTTGAGTTTTGAGCTTTGAACTCATACTTTCATCAAAATAAAAAAAATGGTAACAACAAACACTCATAAATAATTGCTTATTGTACAAGTGGAAAGGGGGTTTGGGGCAGATTAAGCAAAAATTGTTTGCATAATAAAAGATGTTTTAATGGATTATTTAAGATGTGTTTATGATAAATGCATTGGATCATACAATCTAAAAACTTTTCTGGCATTGTCAAACATATGAAAGTGTGGGAATTGGGGCCAAAACAACATCTCATGATCTGCTCACACATCAATATCCCACTCATCTTGAGACACAAAAATTTATATTTGTGACTTTAAGTCAGAGAGGTACTATATCACAAGCACAGGATCATTTAAGGCTCATATGAAAACCAACCCTGTCCTGACGCTTCCTTTCTTCATCAGGGAAGCACAGGAAGACTGGGAGGGATGTGGCTGTCAAAGTCATTGACAAGCTTCGCTTCCCTACCAAGCAGGAGAGCCAGCTAAGAAATGAGGTGGCCATACTGCAGGTAAATACACATACACTCTTATTTTACTGTGACTCCCCTGTGTGCACACGCTGATAGCAGCAAAGAAAAACAGGTGCTTTGCAGGTGTCAAAACAGATGTCCACAATGAAACACAAAAGCAGACATTCATTTTGATCTGAAATTGATTTTAACCTCAGATTAATTGCAAGTGTTGGTATCATCCAGCAGGTCATAGCGAGTCATACAATGATAGTTTGACCCATGTGCATACTGTGAAATGCTGCAAACGCTCCAGCAAACACTTTATTTCATGATTGCCACTAACAGGTAGATTCCCCCTAAGACAACATTAATCTTTACCTTACTCCATCATCCTCATTACACTGGATGTCCTTAATTTCTTCAAAGTTGTGCGAACCGTCTTCCGTGGTATCCACCAATGCTCTTTCAACTCGGGGTCAAATTAAAACAGTTGAACAAACATAGTGATGATGATATGGTTAGAAAATCCTGAGGGCAACAAAATGACATCACCATCCAAAGCACATGTTGATGTAAATAACAGTAGCCGTTTATGAGTGCAACAATTTTTATTTCTTATTATATGAATTATTATTATATATATTATTTCTTTTAATTGAACATTTTACAAATTATGAAATAAATTAATCAACAAGTCTTTATTTATATAGCGCCAAATCATAGCAAATGTTGAAGGTGCGGGTCAATCGAGAGTGCTCTGAGTTTGTGGATGATGGATGTCCTGTGTGTGATGGTTAAAATTAAGTTTATTGTCCAGGGTGAAAACAGTGACATAGAATCAATTTTTATACTTCACTCATAATTTGGGAATGCATATTTAAGTTTGAAGTTAGTGGGAAAAGAAACCTGTAAAATGAGAATTCCAGAAAAAGAAAAAAAGTGAGACAATGATTCTTGCATGTCACATGTTACTGATGTATCAAGTAGGTATTGATAGAACACAGGGCATTGCAGACTCTTAAACTTACATGAAACGTAAAATTGATGTTTTTCAATACTTTGTATTTCCCCATAATTTGTGTACAACCACTTAAAAAGACACAGTTAAACACAGATCTCCAGTCAGCTCAAAACAGAAGGAAGAACAATTTGCATGTGCTGTGTCCTTGTTTGTGTTATGCTCAAGAAAAAGTCTATTTTATTCTGCCTCTTCTGCAAACTGCAGCACTTAACTCACCACTAGATGGCAGCAGATGTAAAGTCTCTCTTTACCTGATTCTTGCTGTCCCTAAGAGACCCAACTTCCTCCTCAGCTCTGCGGTTTTTCACCTATTTTGCTGCATTTGGAGGCTTCAAGTAAAACTAGGTCTGAAAAAAAGTGTCTTTGGGCAGGGACACATTTTATGGTATTTTTCTGTGAAACTGCTTTAAAATCAATTTTCCTGCTGTTTTAAATTCTTCTCCTGTGGTTTACCGTCTGTCTCAGTCTCTTCCCAATTTAACTCATTCTTTTTCACACACTCAAATTTAAATTGTTTCATGAAATCTGACTTCATTTCTTCCCTTTCATCATCTTCTCCTCTTTTCTTCTTGTCAGCCAAAATCCAGATTACTCATCTCCCATCTCTCCCCCCCCCTTTACGTCTTCTTTTCCAGAGTTTACGTCACCTGGGCATTGTGAATCTGGAGTGCATGTTTGAGACTCCAGAGAAAGTGTTTGTAGTGATGGAGAAGCTGCATGGTGACATGTTGGAGATGATCCTCTCCAGTGAGAAGGGCAGACTGCCCGAGCGGCTCACCAAGTTCCTCATCACACAGGTGTGTTTGTCCCTGAGATGTGAATAAAAGGATTTTTCAAGTAGGTTTATGTATGATTCGTGTCAGTGTTGTCATTGAGTTGTCGTCATAGAGTACTGTCAGAGACATGCTGATTGCTAAGCATCATGAGATGTGCTTTTCCATTTGCACATTTGAGTGCGTCATAACTTCCATTACATCAGTACATCAGTCATATGTAACCTATTTTGTTTTCATATCCTGTTTTGTGTGGTTGGTGGTATGCATGATGTGCGTCTGCGTGTAAAGATTCTCGCAGCTCTGAGACATCTGCACTTCAAAAACATTGTTCACTGTGACCTGAAACCCGAGAACGTGCTGCTTGCCTCTGCTGATCCATTTCCCCAGGTAACCACACACACAAACGTTTACTTGAGTACTCACGCAGACTTAGACACATTCTCATACCAGCAAGTTTAAACTACAGTAAAGTCAGTCACTTACTTCTTGTTTTTTTGGTTGTCTTGCTGTGGTCAGACTGTATGATTGCCAGTAACACTTTCACTTCTGTTCATGCTGAAACCCTCTGCCTTCTAAACGTGCAATGGCTTTTTTATTGCTAGCACTATTTAAGAACTGGTGCAGTCTTAAAATGTACACTACCTTGTCACCATCAAAGTGTTACTTAAATAGCTTTTACCTCTGTTAGCAGTCTGTGCACACCTAGTATATTGATTGTGTACATACTTCTAATAGTGGAATTGTTCTGTACATAGTTTTCTCTAGGTTACATTTATTTCATCATTCTATTTTAAAGTTATAATATTATTTTATATTCTAGTTTTAATATTGCTTGCACTACACTGCTTGTTTGCTAATTTAATTCTGCAAATTCCCCCTTGTGGGACAAATAAAGAGTTATGTTGTCTTATTTTTCTCAGGTGAAGCTATGTGACTTTGGATTTGCTCGCATCATTGGCGAGAAGTCTTTCCGCCGCTCCGTAGTCGGGACCCCAGCTTATCTGGCGCCTGAGGTTCTGCTGAATCAGGGCTACAACCGCTCCCTGGACATGTGGTCTGTTGGTGTCATCATGTATGTCAGCCTAAGTGGGACGTTTCCATTTAATGAGGATGAGGATATAAACGACCAGATCCACAACGCAGCATTCATGTACCCTCCCAACCCTTGGAAACAGATCTCGAGCGATGGTAAACACACCTGAGACACAGGAGACACAATGGACTGGTTCTACAAGTCTCTTGGATAAATCCAGTCCAGTGTTACAACGCTGTGTTAAATCCACCTCCGCTGATTAGTTTTTTTTAAACTGTGTGAGAAAGGTGTTGATTCAGCTTTTACTACACTAAGTTACAAAAAGCTGTTATTTTTTTATTTCCTTTGTAAACCTTACTTCATACCTTCAATTCAGTCTGACAACAGCACACACCACATACCCCCATGATAATCATGTAGGGTAGGATCTGTGTTAATCTGTTGGATTGCTGTAATAAATTATCTATGTGCACTATGAGGAAGTCTTACAGGAACTGTGAAAACAGGTCAAGTATATTTTTGTAATATCAAAACTTCATTTCCCAATATGTTTTGCAATAATATCCTGTTCTTATAAAGTTAACCACTTGTGTTTCCCACGAAAGTAATCTCAAACTGGTTTGCTCTTGTTTTGTGGTTTTTCCTACTTGAACAAATAGAAAAACAGCACAATCAAGCATAAAAAGCAAGCAGAGGAAGGATTTTTTGAAATGCTTAATATCCATTTTCACTGTCATCACTTAATGTATGTATGCTTTTGTGTCTCCAGCGATAGACTTGATCAACAACTTGTTACAAGTCAAGATGAGGAAACGCTACAGTGTGGATAAGAGTCTCAGTCACGTATACCTACAGGTAACAGATTAAAACTATCGCAAAATTATTTGTATAAATCATCCTCAAAACACGTTTTTTTTGTCATTGAAACAGTGATTTAGCTCCTATTTACTGAAAGAAACAACATAACAAAATGTAGAATGGTTACTTTTTGACTAAGGGTATATTCCCAGAATGTTGACCTCAGAGAGTAGGTGACTGTTAGGCAGAGCATTCAGATACATGAGACAGATGAGTCTTTTTGCAAGATTTTGACAGTTTTTCTTCCTCATTAGGCTAACGCTAAAAAATATATAATTAAAAGAAATATACACTTTTCTCTTGCGAATTGTACTTATAGAGGGCTGGTTGAAAAGCTACTTTTATTTAATATGACCAGCAGAAGTGGGTGGAACAGGTCTTTGCATATCTGTCCTGGGTATTGGTTATGTCTGTGCCTGAAAACTACCAATCCACCATCCCCGAGCTCAACCACCGTACCAGTTACTGGCAGGATGGACAAATGGGGATAACTGGAAAGAGCTTCACAGCTGTGCAGGGACTCCATGTTGTGAACCTGTTGAAAACACAGCAATTCATCACACAATGCAGTTAAAACTTTTTTTGTCCTTTGAGTGGTGACTCGAAAGATTTAGCTTTACTTTTGCAAACTCCTCACTTAACAGTGAGGAAGAGGACAAACAAAGACACCAGGGATCTGCACTCATAACTAAGCAGTCAGACAGCAGCAGCTCAGGGCTGATATTAGGTAATATTACTGAAGATAGACTGGTCTGGAAAATGATGTCAATATGTTACATTTAGGAGCGGAAAAACAGAACTGCTCGCTCTGCTGGTCCAAAGCAGGTCTCTGTACTTGTTGTCTTGGGGGACAGAAAATCTATTACTTAGCATGATTGTCACGGCCAAACTAAATTTGATCAAAGTGTCATTTTTTGACTGTCCTTGGAAACTGTCAGACTCACTGGGGGTTTATTTTTTATCAACGTATACATGTACACATGCATATAGGCTCCTACAGTGACGACTGGATGATGTGTGGAATAATATAAAACCCCTTTTAACGTTAATTTGATTTCAAGGCTCTTCAGAACAGAAACGTTATCCCTGTGTTTACTCCCTCTTCTCATTTCTCAGGACTATCAGACATGGCTTGATCTGCGTGAGCTGGAGACAAAACTCGGCGGGCGATACATTACCCACGAGAGTGACGACAGCCGCTGGCAAGTGTTTGCCCATGAACACACTTTGCCTTACCCTGCTCACCTTGTGCCTCCTCCTCCTGCTCCCGCCTCTGATGAAGAGGAGGGTGGGGAGGATACTGATGTGCAAGGCCTCACCGAGAGGGTCAGCATCCTCTGACACCCAGCAAGAGGAAAAAGAGGACTTGAGCTCATGCAGGAGGACAGAAAGAAGAAAGCCTAGAAAATTAAGCCAGGAAAATATCTCAAGTTGGCAACAAAAAAAACTCTCAGCTTGTGACCAGATGTAAGGACTTTCATAGCCAAACATTTTTGAGTGCTGATATAGGTCCTGCTTGATTTTTTAATTTAGAGGTGCTACTGTTGAGCTTACAGCCTGACTTCTGAAGTAGTGTTAGCCGATACGGCTGTCCAACTTTAAATCAGAGTGACACAAAATGAAAGCTGCATGTTGTTTTGCTTTTCATAAAAAGGCTTTGAAGAGAAGCAGGTAATACCATTTCATTACAACCAATAGATAAAGGTGGGTGTTTTTTTTTTTATTGAGGTGTCTTTCAAAATAAGTAGTTTAATTTCAGAAAGAAACTGCACCCCATGAAAAGAGACATAAGATTTGTTTTAGTGTCATTTAACCAGACAGAGCAGAATAACAGTCTCTCTCTCGTATCATTAGTCAACACCGGTTCAATTTTGTTGCAGAGATGGAAGGCTATAAAGTGTCAATAGACTTCCCCTTCTTCTGGTAATTACTTATATGTGGTTGAGGAGGAGAAGCCATATGTATTCACAAATGCATTCCCATAAAATGAAAGCCCTGTGGTGAAAACTGAAAGTATTGATCCGGTGACTGAAATCCTCCCATAATTTTGTGCCACAGTAGACTCTTTGGAAACGTGTGTGATTAGAAAATGTCATTTGTGGTTTCAAAGGAACTGTAGTGGAGGGTGACTATTGTTTTTTTACTGCCATGTGAATAGTTTTATCCAACATTAGCCACAATGACTGTATCTGAATGGTGAACATTGCTTCTGTTACGTTTCCCGTTCTTTCTCTGAAGGTGTGTTTATACAGCGAACAACACTTCCTCACAGCTGGGTGTATATAAGATTCAGAACTTTGATACACAGACAGGTGGTAAACAGGTAAACTCTATTGAACCAGTTCCATGTTTATTTTAGAAGAGCAGACCTTTACAGGGTAAGAGCAGAGATGGACAGCTTGTGTTTCTCGGGTTGTGAAACTAGATTTTAAAGAGTGTGTGTAGTTTTGGTTACTGTCATTGTATATTGCATGTTTCTGTGAAGAAGAATTTAGATACACATTTTAAACATACTGTGGTTATGATGGTTCATTATACATACGTATAACCTGAAGCTTATGTAGTTTAATATTCTTAGACTGTGTATAACATGTTAAGAGGATAATCCTAGCCTTTCTACAGATAAAACAAACATTGAAAATTTACTTTACTTGTCTGGGCTTTATTTTTAAGATTATTCATCTGCAGATCAGTGTGACCTAGACAGTAATTTTAAGACCTATGGGGAGAAAACTGTCATTAAACTGAACCTTAATGTGCCATGATGATTCACTCCCAAGACACCAACAGCTTTCTCAAATTATAAGGACCATTATTGTCACATAATCTTTTTAAAGCGGAAGATGTGATGCACACACAGTGTGGCAGACTGACATTATCCCAGATATTTCCACTATAATTCTGCTTTATTGTTCTGGCCTTATGATGCAAACACCTGAAGGATGCTCCTATTTCAAATAAGGATTTCAAAATGGATCACTTGTGCATGAGATTTATACATAAAAATGACTCAAAGCTGTCAGAGAACCATAACAGCGAGTTTAAAATTGCACCTCACAGCCTGAGTGGCACTTAATGGACCCTGTGGCTACAGAGGTGACGTGAGAGATTTTTTTTCAGTCTGTGTTGAGGGCACTACAGGCAGCTACTCTGTGAGAAAGGGCACCCTCACTTATCCTACACTACATCCATTATTATAACCAAATGAAACACTATTTTTATTCTTCTCTTGTGTCATTTCCTTCAGGTTTTGACAGGTTTCTCATGTGTACTGTTATTTCAGTTTTGGGTTGAAAGCCAACAGCTTAGAGCGCCACACTGTAAGAAAAAATGAAAAATAAAAAAGCTAAATGACTGGCAGCTACAGCTGTCAAACAAAAATCTTCGAACTAAAGTAAAATGTCCTAATTCAAATGAACTTCAAATACATTACATTTACAGAAATTTTCATTAAGAGTTCTGCAGAAAAATACCATTATTTAACAGATTTTTCCTAAATTATTATGATTAAACACCTTCAATGTGGTAAGTACAGAGGAAAATTCTGTTATTTTCCAGCAAAATATTTTCACAGTGAATGTAATACCCAGCTGTAAATTCAGATGTTGTGTTTAGGGAACAGGCTGTCTGTGCACCACTGCATGGACCTGCTGTGTAATCTTTATTACACTGCATTTTAAAATTTAGCCCATCAACACATCTAGTTTTTTAACACCAAAAACACTGTAAAAATAACATGGTCTGCGCTGTGGAGCATAGACGGCCAGTCTGTGCCGTGGAGCACAGACAGACGATCTTATCACTCACGGTTACAAGCACTGTCCCAACAAATATGACTTTGCTTTGCAAAAACTGGAAAATAGGAAATTTAGGTCTCAGACCGATGGAATAAGTGACCAGTGAGGCAATAGAGGAAAGTGTTTCCGGGTGAGGGGCAGTGTGTTCTGTTGGGAGGTTTATTTAGTTATTTTTTGTTTTAAAAATCTGACATTGATCAAAGAACGGTTCTTTGTTAAAGCATAACCACTATTGCAACCATGACTGAGGGAGCAGCTTTATAGGCTACATAAAATTAATAAGACTTACCTGCAAATTCCAGTTAATACATTAGATTATCATTATGGACGTAAACCCTTATAAAACAAGCTACAATTTTAGCAGCAGAAAATAGTGTGTGAGATCATGTCAAATGAACAAAAAGAGACAAACTCATGTCACTCAGTGCTTTTTGTAGTCTTATAACAGTTGTCACACATTCATATCAAAACACAAGCTTAATTTGTCTTCTGCTAAGCTTACAACTCGTTAGAAAGATAAATTAATTGAAGGCTTTAGTTTACAGCAAGAATAAACGGTGTTCTAATTTCATCTCTGTTTATCCCAACAGAACGATGCTCAAAGATTCCACTCGCTTCAATTAGAACGAGTCAATGATGAGTTTTTTTTATTTAATCTTTTTGTTTAATTTTTAATAATCATTGGAGATATTTTTTCACCACTAAATAAAATCCAAGTTATTACAGGCAAATACTTATGTTAACTTCAAAGCAAAAAATGTAGATAAAACATTGACTTTGGTCCTTCCAAACCTTGAAATTTGAACAAAAGTGCATGCAGATGAGTTTTATTTTAGGGAGGTAAGTATTCCTGCCTCCTGAAAAATCCATTAACTGAAACACTTACAAAAACACACAAAATAAGACCTCTGTTTTCTCTGAAAGTCCTAAGTTTATAATTGTGCAACGGGATCACGAAATATGATTCCACTTTCCTCAGCTGTTATGACTGCAGAACCAGTGACCTACAGCTTGGACAATAATAAGTACATCAAAATGCTTTGGCAGCTGCTGAGTTTGCCCTGGCTCTTAGGCGTAATGCACTTTGAAAGGGAAGAACTCAGCAGCGTGAAACAGTTTGCAAGATTACAGAAAATTGCTCTGCACTTCAGGTTATCAGCCATAGTCAAAACTAAATGGAGCACCAGAGCTCATTTAACATTGCACCTGCACGTCTATGCAATTAGTCTTTCTTTGAGAGATATTTTGAAGGATTAACTGCTTCTTTTATCATTAAGCCATATTGTGCTCCAAGAATTGTTTTTGATATGGTTCAATATTTGATCCATCTGTTTCCAGAACAGACATGGAACCCTTCCGTATCTGGGAGGGTTACAGAAACTATGGTTTCATTTACATAATGGGGTACAGTGCACATGCTAAAACTAAATAACCGTGATACGTGCTTTTTGTACACGTTTGCACCCACAAAACAACACATTCAGACAGTTTTTATCACAGGAGTTACCACGTGTTGAACTGAATGAGTGAAAAACAAGAAGCTTGTCACAAGCTTTGCAAAGAAACATGGAACCATGTTTGATGTGTGTATTTCTTGCTAATTCTCACACAGTCAGGGTTCTAACAGCTTACATGACAGACTCCTTTTGCAACTAATGGATGGACTACATAATAGACAGTGAAGAAAAGGACTGCATCAACATGCTTCATAAAAACTGCTTGCATCATAAGAGAAAAGTAAGCCGCTGCTGTCACATGCTGCTGTGTGAGCTTTGGGCTTTATAGAGCTAGCTGGCAGAAATGATATACAGACCTGTACTTACATAGCACCTCACTCAAACACTTTACACTTCTTGTCACATTCACCCATTCAAACCACATCCATACACTGATGGCAGAGGCTGCTTTAGTCAAGCACCACCAGTATCTGCTAATTCATACAGTCACACTACACTGACCAACAGTAGAGTAGTGTCTTGCATGTGCTACAGAAGTTTAACTTACATCTGAAGAATTTTGTCGATGAACCAGAAAATGACCTAAAATGAGCTGTTTGGAATTTCCAGGGTTTTGCAGACGTCAACGATTCCCTTTTTTGACCAATCAGGAGCAAGTCTGACCTGATTGGTCCACCAGAGCAGATACCCCCTCCCCCCGCCCACTCCCCCTCCACTCAAGAGAAATCTCTCCAGCAGCATAGAGGAGAATGCTACAGCTGAAGAGCTGCGTTGTTTTTGGCTGTAAACAGCCACATAGTTCCATGCACAAGCTTCCTATCTCAGAAGAAGACAAGACTGAGTGTCTAGAGTTCATTTATCAAGGAAATGTGCCAGCTACACACAACAAAACTGTGCATGTGTGTGCTAGTCACTTCACGCCCGACTGCTTTTCCAACTTTGGACAGTACAACAGAGGGCTAGCGAATAGACTGGTCCTGAATCCAGGCACATTATCAACCATCCACCAACAAACCTCTGACCCTGGAAATGTGAGTATTTTAATGCTGTGTGCTGTGGAGCAGATGTAAGAGCTTTTCCTCAGTGTCTCCCCCGTCTCTGTGTTAGCTTCAGGATGCTAACTTTAGCTGCGGTTAGCCTGTTGTTTAAGCCTGTAATGTTACGGTAAACTAGCTTTGCTGTTTTCGAGACATTGTGCACTCGGAGCTCGTGGCGACGCTTTCAGCGACTCGGCAGAGTGGGGCGGTATCAGCGGTGGCTCATTTACATATGAAGGTCACGCCCACTAAATCAGGGCGTTCTGAACAGAGGGGCTATGAAAGCCTGGAAACAATGCTGCTGTGCTTGATTTATTGGCTTTTTAGACCAAAACATGTTACTACCATTTCATGAAGACATCAACGATCCCTGTTAAACTGCAGAAAAGGAACATAACATGGGACCTTTAACATTTAAAATCTGGACTGGATAAACATTTCAACAGTTATAGTTATAGTCTAATGACATACGGAAAAATAGAGGAATCACACAAAGTGCTCATTAATTTTTTAGCTGACCTTCTCAAAATGGTCTAAAAGTTGAGTGTGGAACCCATATTTCTCACTGTTGTCCATGGTTGATCAATGGTGAGTGAATGGTTATGAATGTGTTAGATAAAGCTTATAGTTCCTCCAACAGAACTTCCCACCATCAGTGTGTGAATGAGGTGTGGGTGGGTGAAAGAGGAAATCACACTCAGAGTGTTTACAGATTCATTATATGATTCCCAGTTAATTTCTGGTGGGGTGCCTCAAGAATTAATCCTTGGACGCTGCTTTTCCTTATTTACATCAGTGATTTACATCTGGTATCGAAAAATGCATTTTTCATTCTATTTGCTGATGACTCTAGCAGTTTGTTCTCTGGTAACAATGCCCATGGTTTAGAATCTGAAACAAAAAGTGAATTGTGTAGAATCAACAAATAGTTTAAAGCAAACAAATTATCACTCATTACTCTACCCATTTAACATAATGACCACAACATCTTTGTTAGAGTAACAACAGCTACATTTATTTGTATTCACATTAATGAAAATCTCACTTGAAAACCTCATATATTGTTTATCTAAAAAAAAAAGGAAATAGAAAAACATTGCATTCATCAAAAGCTTACGACATCTGGTATTAAAAAAAAAATCTTCTTAATCTATATTACACGATCATTAATTGGTTCATCTCATATTGCAGTACTATTTGGGCCAGCACCTTTGATAGCGATTTCAACTGAATCTTCTCTCTCCAGATACGTTTCATAAAATTGATCATATTCTCACACAGATTCCTCAGCTTTACTGCTCTATTTCCATCTCCCAGAATTATCTTCATATTTGATTTTAAACATCTGCAATTATGTTTTCCAGTCTCCAACAACTTACTCCCTTTCTGTTTCTGAAATTGATTTCAGTTTAATTCCACTATCCATCATTACAATAAAAGGTCAACCAATAATCTCCATTCAACCTTTCCCAGGACAACATTTTCCCAATTTCCAATTAGACTTTGAGGACCTCACAATTTACCAAGTCACGCCAGACCGAGCACCAGTTTAATGTCATTCAAGAAAAACAAACCGAACAGTTTTCTTTGCAACAATTAACCAGTGCACTATCATAATCTTTCTCTTCCTTAATTCCTCTTTCTCCCATCTTTCCTTTCCTCACACTGAATTGGATATTTTTCAGTTTGACCGTGTTTTATTTGTTTGAACTGCTAGAAAATTGCATTCATTTTTTATTTGTTACTTACTTGAAGGCCCACTCAAGCCCTTATGTTTGTCCTTTCGCCCTCCTGCACATCTCCTGAAGTTATAGTGTGTGCTTTGATTAGTCTTTTGTTTTCCCCCCAATAATTATGTGTATCATAATGTTTTTTTTCTTGGCAATATATCATTGTTGTAGCTGGAAACCATAATGGGTAGTGTTGTATTTGTTGTACAGTACTGCTAGAACACAGCAAATGTCACATAGTGTTTACTGTAAGAAGCAGGAGCACTTCAGAATAACAGGCAGACCAGACCTCTTCACTGCACAGCACATCCATCCATCACACTAAAGATATCCTGCTTCCTGAAGTTTGCTTTCATTGCCGTTTGTTTAAAAGAGGGTAGTGCATTTGTGAGTATACACAGCAAAGCGTTCTTCACAAAGAATTGTTAAGAATAAGAAGAACACTTGCACTTTAAAAGATAATTTATGCACACAAAGGTAGTTCTTCTAAATGCTACTTCAGCACTGTAAGAGATGAAGGCAATGTCACTGTTCTTGGTCTGAAGCAAATAAATTAATGGCTGATCTTGTTTTTAACACTACTTTTCTTTGTCCAAGACAACTTTTTGCAAGATGTAAAGCCATATTTATTGAAAGTTAAATTGCACCATTGTCTGACACGTCAAACTTTGTAAACTCCATTTGTATCGCAGTTTAGTGTACAGAAGTTAGCAGATTATCTGTGTAGTGTTATTCACATCCCAGTGCACTACAATGTGTCTTTATTATGTGTGTACTACCAACTCCAACCTCATGAAGCAGAGCTAACGTAACCTCACTCTTCATTTTATTGATAGACTCTCAAGTTTTAACAGACCACTGCAGAATAACTGCTGTACATCGATTGCAATGTCCAATATCACAAACAGCTTCTCCAGCGTCTACCATTGCTACAAAATGCACACAAAATCATTTTCTTCAAGATATAGGCCAGATTTTGAGTCTCACTTTGTCATCTCATTTCCCAGTGCTAAACTTTGCAGTATGGTGCTATGACATCGCAGGGAATCTTGGTCTATGTTAGGGGTGGCCAACCTGCAGCTTGTGAGTCACATGTCGTTCTTTGCCTTTCGGTGTGAGGCTCTTCTTTTCACTATACAACAGTGAAATTATCAACCTAAAGTATTGATATACTGATGCCAAGGTTGGGATCAGTATTGATCAATTCTTGAGTGATGAGATTGATACGTAAGTTTCAGTTTCTCTTCTCTACATGTGCTCCTCTTAATAGCTCATGTGCTCATATCTATCTATCTATCTATCTATCTATCTATCTATCTATCTATCTATCTATCTATCTATCTAGATAGATAGGCATCAAATCTCGTTCTAGGATATCAGAAAAAAATACAATATCTCATTTTTTTTGAAAATTCAGAGGATGTAAGGCCTTGTTTTCAAATTTATTATATTATATTATATGTAAGTATTAAATCAGGGATCAGCATGATATGTCCCCTTTAAACAATTATTAAGCTGGTTCCCCGAAGGCTAGGAGGCCATTTGCCAAAACTGGCATAAATTACTAACCATATTCATTGTCAAACTTGTCTTTTCCACTCCCCCTCCTATTTCCATATCTCACATTGGGCATGTGCGAAATACACAGCATTCCCAGCTGACCTAAATATTTACTTATAACATTAACAGATGAGCTGCAGGCTCCCATCACCAAATGTTTGCTCAAACATCAGAAGAGCCTTGGTAGCTGCACTCGGGTGGTTTCCGATAACCTACACATCCTAACACTGCCTGATACAGGCTCACAATGTTCAAATCAGCCTTAGATCACTTACTCAACTCTAGATTATCTTGGATAAGAAGTGTACGCCAGTTTTGTTCCAATGAGACATAATGAAAGTGATCTGCCACAATCTGCTTCAAAGGAATTCAGGGTATTGATTGAAGAAGTGAAAGCTGGTCCAACGTAGAGAAACTACTGCTGTTACTAGGAGTCCTGTTGAAAAACCCCGGTGAACAAAAGTAAAACGGAGAAATTAGGTGTGAAGAATGCGTCATTTTATCTGGAAAGGTCATGTTGGAATCTTCTGGAAAAACAGTGCAGACTGTCTCTGGACTGTTCACATCTGTGTCATGTGGGATCCCCCTACTGTTGGGTGCTTCTGCACTCACACTCTCAACTTCCTCTATGTGTGCAAAACCAAACCTCCCTCCTCCTCCTCCTGCAAGTGTCTTCCCCTTTTTGTACCTCATCACATCTCTTGCTGACTTGCGCGCCTGTCACCACGACCAGAATAGTATTTGTCAGACAGGGAGCACAGGGAGCACAGAGTGGTCTCTCTCTGCTGTTATTGTTTTATCAGATCTAGTGTCGGGGTTGTTTTGGAGTGCCATGTGGGACAGTTGTGGATTGGCTGCATGTCAGCGGCTCTGAGGGGTCTCTCGTGAGCTCATTCTTGGACCATCCAGGACTGACTTTTGCTGAATGTGAGACAGCTCTTCAGTCTTCTGACAGTCTTCACTCACTGGATATCTTTACAATCAAGACACTTCTCTTCATCAAAAATTACAGGTGAGCTCATTACCAAATACTTTTTTTTTTTAACATATTTTCTACATTTTGAAAGGGATAAAAAAAAGCACATGCTTATTCCACTATTCTGAGAAGGGTGTTAAAGCTATCAATTTATTTTTGAAAAAAATTCCTCCAGTGAACTGGACAAGGAAAAGTCCCTTCAGGTTGTATGAGTCAGCTTAGCAAAAAAATAATTAGGCTCAGAATGTTGACCTCATGCAGGGTTGATATTGCAGCTCTAACAGCCTAGGTCACTGAAACAAGTTGGTGAAGAAATAATGGAAAATCCAAGGCTGTTTCTTTGAAATGGACCCAAATACCTATGAAACACTGCTTAGGTATTGGGGAGTTCGAATGAACACTTTTTCCTTCTCTTTGAAAATTTGATTTATTACACACATGTTTCTCCCTGAGGAGGCAAGAATTTTGCTCTCTCCAAAGCCTCGCTGTGGATAAGACTGTTATAGCAACCAGGCGTAGCTCAGTTTGTAACATTAACAAACACATAGTTGGCTCAGATGGATGAAATGATAAATGGAAACGTAGACCAGCTGTTTATCATAGCTATAACCTTTTTTAATTATGTTGTAAAAAAGAACAAGCAGGTGGAAACCTGTGTAATAAGGAAATGAGTTGAGCACATGTTCACTGAGAGCAGAGGCAAAAGTGGGAGGTTATAAAAAACTCTGAACAGTTGGCTTGTTTTGAGCACGGGGGGAAATATTTGTGGTTAGTCATATCTGTCTGACTGGTGACTAAACAAAGCCTGTGAATAACTTTTAGAAACTCATGTAGTTTCCAACCCACAGTATTAGAAAGGGTTACAAACAACCCAAAATAAATCAAGCTCTTTTCTACATGCACATTTATACACACTTGAGCAGACACACATTATCGTTCACTAAAGATGCTCTGCTTCCAAATGGCTTCTCCATTATTGAGTTTGGATGGGACAGCCTATCTCTGTCCAGCAGTTAATAGCATTAGATGCTTCCTGAGCCTATAAACACAAACACACACACACACACACACACACACACACACACACACACACACACACACACACACACACACACACACACACACCAGGGCCCTGCCTGAGTGGTCGGGCAAGACGTAGAGGATGAAGCACAATGAGACACACGTAGAAATATGTATTAAGACACAGGGCAAATGTTAAGTCTGTGGGCGTTGAAACATGAAAGAGAAACTGAATGATAAAATCTGCTTAAAACAACCTTCTTCGAAGAAACCATGTGCTCTCATCACAATTCATACAAAATGTATGTAGGTAGAGATAAAGATGGGAGCTATATGTCAGAGAACTGCAAACATTTTTATGTGATCATCATTTCCGGTTTTCCTCTGACATTCAGTCATAACTGACTGTATTTGGTTTATTTTACTCCAGCATATTTTGAACAGGAAGCAGCACAGGATGTCTAAGGTGAATGTGTCTGCATAACAGCCTTAAATCAGACTTCTTTGATGAACTGGGACAGACCATGTATCCTCAGCTCAAATCATGGGAGGACAAATGGTATATTTCAGTGAGGCATTGTATTTACTGCATTACTGAACATTTCAATTGTTTTTGCAATGGGTAGATACCTAAACCTGTGTTACAGATGGTTAGATCAGACGCTGAATTGGGTTTTCAGAGCAGTCTGGGGATAAATTTAAATTAGCATTACCATGAGCTTGGTCTTCTGTTTGTCCTGACTGAATTGAGAAACTCTAACTGGATCAAGTAGTTGCAATTAAACACTAATTAAAGCCACACATAATAGACTATGACCATGGTGGGGCCATCACTTCAGCAATTCAGAGACAGCTCCACAAAAACAGCACTGGCATAAAGCAGGGGTTCTCAGACTATTTTTACACCACTGATCCCTTTAAGGTGTGACATTTTCCCAAGGATTCTCTCATTATCATAACATTCATTATAATTATATCAATACTAAAACTAGAAAAGCACTCACAGAGCGCAGACCTCTACCAAGCACATTGTGATTTTCACGCAACACTGAAGTCCTATTTTAATGTTAAACTCCCTTTCAGCAGACTGTCTGCTACAATCTGGTGTTAGTTGCAGGTTTGTACGATAATTTGTTACCTGACAGTGTTGAAAATTATGATGACCCAGTACATATTTCATATTCAAGATCTTAGTATCCAGAATATTGCCAGGATCTGGATCTTACTTTCACATCTGTCAGAAATTATGGTGACCTTGTCTTGTATTGTTTTGCAAAGCAATCTGACCATTTATTGTGGAGTTATATAAACATATGGTGAAAATGGCCCTATCTCACAATAATAAAGAATCCTTTTAAAAAATCCTGGATCCAGTCGTTGATCCGGATCACCTCCAGAATTTAATCACATCTTCCTTATTCCATTTTGAACATTTCCTGAAAATTTCATCAAGATCCATTTGTTACTTTTTGAGTTATTTGTTCACAGACAAACAAACTAACTAACAGACAGACAGATAAACTCTCCCCAAAACATAACCTCCTTGGTGGAGGTAATGATAAGTCAAATGTATATAGCCCTTTTCAAAGGTACTCAAAGATATTTTACAAAACAGAGATAAATATGTAGCACAGATAACAAAAACAGAAAAGAGAGGTTATGATGGTAGGAGTCAAGTCTTAAAAGCTGTTTTGAAAAGGTAGATTTTAAGTAGATTTCTGAAAGAGAGAAGGATGGAACGATAGACTTAGGCTACACTGATACTTTCCAGGCAATTATTATTATTTATTATTATTTGTGTTCTATCATTGCGCACTATGCAGTGATAAACATTTCATGGTCATATCAGAACAGATTCCATGGGACAAAACTAAATTAGGTGGGAGTATTGGACAAGATAGCTGATCTCATGATAGCTGGTTTCAGTTTGTTGACATGACTTTTCATTATATTTTTTTTCACCATATACAGTAGTTGAAGCTAAATTTTCTGCTCAAACCCTACATACTTTTAGCCATCTGCCCCTCTTGAGTACACTAAAGTGTTGAGACTGTGTATGAACTTGAAAGATTTAAAATGGTAAGTTGTTGTTGTAATTGTTGTTGGCTTTTTGACTTTCACTCCTTCAAACCTGACACACTTTAATTCATTTGATTTTTTTATAGGTAAAGTTCCTGTAAACTGGCAAGAAACTAAAAGACTACTTACTTCTACCATCAGACCACAAGGGACATCAAAAATGAATCCAACAGCCACACCACTAAACACAACCCCAAAACCAGATGTGTGTGTTCATATTGGTGACAGTGCTTTCAGTGACTTCCTTATGTCTCTCTACATCCTGGTGTTCATCTCTGGTTTGATCATCAATGTCATCACTCTGGGCCCCATCTGGCTTCAAATGCGACGGAAAAACATCCTGGGAATCTTCCTGATCAGTCTATCCTTCTCAGACATGCTTTACCTTTTCACCATCCCCCTTTGGATCAACTATTACCACAAGGACCACAAATGGGGGCTTGGTGTTGATTCCTGTAGTGTTGCTGGTTTCTTCTATTACTCCAACATGTATATAAGCATTTACCTGCTCTGCTGTATTTCTGTGGACCGCTGCCTGGTAGTCACCTTCCCTCTCCGCTGCAAAACCTTCCGTTCATCACGCTACGCCTGGGTGCTGTGTGGCTGTGTTTACATTTTAGTAGTTGTGGCTCACATCATGGTGCTGGTCCTTGACAAACTAAAAGACGCCCATGATCATCACAATGATCGTTGTTACGAGACCTACCCCATGGAGGCGCCTGTGGCCATGTTTAACCTGCTCAGAGTAGGCATAGGCTTTCTGCTGCCCCTCATCGTGTTGGCGGTGAGCTACTGGAGAGTGCTGGCCACTGTCGGTCAAAGCCCTGGCCTCAGTGCTCAGGCCAAGAGGAAAGTTCGCCTGCTTTCTTTTGGCGTGATTGGAATTTTCTCAATCTGCTTTGCCCCATATCATTTCCTCCTGCTTCTACGCTCGCTTGTCTTTTACTTTAGCAATAGCCTTAAAAATTATTGTCAGTTTGAACAACAAATGCACTTTTTTTTCTCATGTACACTGGCATTTTCTAGTCTGAATTGTGTGGTGGACCCTGTGTTGTACATGCTGGTCAGTAATGGAGTTCGGGATGATGTGAAACAGTTTTGGAGCAGACTAAGAAGTACACAAACTGAAGATTTGACTTCGAGTACAAACAAGAGAAGAAAGAATGATAATAATTTAATCTGAAAAAGTAAACTATGTGCAAGGAAAAAACACATATTGTATGCGAGTATGCCTGCATGTAGATGCTTAATGCATAGTCTTTAAGCAGCTCATACACTCATCTTTGTTTTCACTGTTAGCAAGTTATCAGCAGAAATATTTACATCCTCCAATCAAGTGAAAAAGCAATCAGACATCATTTGAGAAAACCACAGGACTTCTTTTTCTCATATCCGGCCCAATATGGAGAGGGTTGTTTGAATAACATGCATCTCAGTGATCTGTAATTGGATTGTACACCAAGGTTCTGGTCCCAAGGGTGCTTCAATGGCAGCTACTTCTAATTTGTGGTTGGATGCAGAAGATGTTGAAGAGCCCTTGAGTTTTCCCTCCAATCAATACAAGAATAATGTCATTGTGTCTGTGCATCCCTGGTGTCGCTAAAGATGCATTTACTCTAATGCATTACATAAAAATATTAACATGCACGACAATGTCTTCTGTGAAAGTGAAATGTGGCATAAAAAATGAATAAACCTGATGTCCAGTGTCAAATGTTTGGTCATTTCAGTCATTTTGTGATGATCAATTTTTGCACTTGGCATTTCAAACAAAGAGAGCAAGGTGAGAGTAAGGGAACAGATATGGCTGTCAGTGAGGGGTCACAGGAGGTCTAGGGGGTCTGAGACCCCTTGATTGACACAAGAGACCCCCCACTGAAAGCCTAAACTGTACAAATGTTTGGAGGTCATTTGAAAAGTATACGTCGCCATACGTCTGTTGTCTGGGTTCCTATGTTCACATATGCTTGAGTTTGTGAGTACATGCTTGCCTGAGAGGGAAGCATAAGTGTCCTATTTGGTTACAGAGCAGAGTTATTACATGGTCTTGGGGCTGTGTGCATGATCGCACGTTTATGGAATAATGCATACACACACACACACACACACACACACACACACACACACACACACACACACACACACACACACACACACACACACACACACATGCACACAAGCACACAAGCACACACTATATAACAGAGAGTTAAGTGTTTGAAGTGTGTCATGCATTAAAGATTGTAATAACATGCATTCAGACATACACTTCAATCTAAAGACTGGGGGGAAATGGCGAGAATTTGCACATGGCACAAGTGGATCGTAAGCAGGTAGCCAATAGAGCTCAAAAAGGAAAAAATAGAAAGAAAAAAAAGAACACAAAAAAAAAAAAAGAAAATGAGAGAAATAAAAGTTATATCTTAACCCAACTCTTAATTTTTTTTTTGTTGCACAGTTTATTTGGAGTTCAAGGTGATACCTTTTAGCATCAAATAAATATATTTTTTAAATAATTTGTCAACTAAAATACGCATTGCAAAGAAATTTGAAAAAAAAAAAAAAAAAGTAAATGACATTGTTTCTCTTCTTTGCATTTTGATGCTCTTCTTCCAACTGGCTTACCAGTGCCAATGCAAATTCTTGTCATTTTCCCTGGTCTTAAGATTCTGGTCAAGAGTGTATATACTTAAGTCATCAGCCTGTTGAACAACCCTAGAAATGTGGGAGGAAATAAACACTGACACAGACGTAAAGAGGTAAGAAACATGGAGGTCTGAAGTTAAGTGACAGCATTAGGTCTAATTGCTTTGTGTTATTCATTTTTCCATAACTTATATATCGGCTCTTTAAAGAGCATACTAATACATCCCCGGCTAAGTACTTTGCATATGAGCAGCGTGAAACCTGAGCTTGTCAGAAGGTTTTACCAGCAGGTCTCTTTCTCTAAAAGCCTATACTGCTGGGCCCTTCTGTTTTTAATCTTGGACCTGTCTCCTGAAAACTGGTTTATATCCAACTGAAATGACTTGCCTTATGTACATCAGTGTAAATGTAATTGTTGCATAAAGTATATTCACTGGCCATAGTCCCTTCAGCCTCTAATAGGTGGATGTTGGAGGGAAACAGCTAAAATATGTTATGAGGAAACATTTCACTGTTGCTGTATCCAATATCAGAATTTTGCAACACTACAGATAAACTGCCCTGATAAACACCTCTAACAAAGAGCTGCTTGGTTGCTTTTGCAACACAGTCCAAAAGAATGAGGCCTTTATTTTGTTTGCTTTGTTTGTTTGTTTGTTTGCTTGAGCTTGCCTTAGTGTGCCAATTGAAACCAAATGGTTGGGGTGGGGGGTAGGCCAACCTACATCCATAAACTATTGTACTTTTTCACTGACTCAACTCCTGATGACCTTTGACCTTTCCTACTTGTTGTGCAACTTGTTTAGTATGTCCCCAACACTGTGAGTGTAATTAGAACTGCAAAAATTTTTATCCCTCTCAAATTTAGCAACACTAAGATTAACATAAGCACAGAGGGGAGACCACAGTGTGAAGCCAAAGTAGAATGTTGGTTACTTTCAGCAGTGCAGTCTCAGTGTTGTGGTTGCCTCTTAACCCTGACTAAAGGTCCTCAAAAAGACTTTCTACAGGAAACATCACAGAGTTGACAGGACAAATTTCTCCAAGATTTTAGAAATAAGTGAGGTTAGATATTGGTCTGTAATTGGCTAAAGAGCCTGAGAGTGTCGGCTTTTTAAGAAAAGTCTTAATTAATAATTATAATAAAAAAAATATAGACATCAAATCAACAATTTAAGAAATTCAAAAAACTTTGTTCCGATAAATTTTCACTAGATTTAAACTTTGTACTTTTGCAGTAGCTCTTTATAGCTTTAAAAAATATTACTGCAATAAAGAAATTCCTATTAATATTCCATACACCAGTGGCTTACCTGAGTTTCACACCCCTATATATAGGACTGTCAAAAAGTGACGCAATAATAACGCTTTGATTTAAATTTCTCTTAACAACACTAATTTATTTGACACGCAATTAACGCGCATGCGTTCTGTGTGTGACCCTCGGCCCACCCCGTAGGTTGGGAAATCAATCAGGACTCCATGCAGCACCAACGCTACATTGTGGTTGTCAAGCAGAAATGATTGAAGACGGTGTTCTGAACGGGAAATTCAGATCCAAAGCACTGCCAGATGACACACCGGCCATCCAGACCATGCCATGCTCAGGCACGATTGCCCCCTGTGCCCCTTTCTTCTGCTGGAGAGAACGGCCAGCGGTCACACTACTCCATTATGGACCATTAACAGGTATCACACACACGCATGGGCCGCCTATGTCATGGTGAAGCGTCTGTTTACACAAAGTGCGATCTCATCAGTCAGCACAATGAGACACAGAGACAACACTGCTACAACTTATTTACTTTTTGACTCAGTTTAGGTCGTTTTGGTCTAACACAGCCCTCCAACAGCCCGCTATTGTTAAAAATGATTGTCGAGAGGTGCGTTCGCGGCGATGATACGTCATGGATCTTACGCGCTGTCCGCGTGCTTGTGCTCGTGCATGGAGTGAACCGCGCCGGAGCACACTTTTCTAAAGTGTGCCAAAGCAGAGAAGTGAATCATGCTTAGACACAGCATACTTGCGGTGACACTAGCCAAGCAAGCTGGGCTTTAGGGTTAAAGGGTGCTGAGGCACAGTACGGTTTGACAGTGTGACTGCGTCCTCAAATAGCCTACTACTGGCTGGCCAAGCACACATGGGCTGGAGAGAGATACATTGTCTGAGATATATTTCTTTAATGTGAAGTGTCCAGGCAATTATCTTTTTGTCCAGTCTACAAAGTACTTGTTGGACAATGTGTCTATTGTGATGCATGAGCTCTATCAGTTTGTAATGTGCTGCCTAAAAAAAAATACAGGCTGTTTAGTTTAAAAACTTGAAAATTATCCCTTTAAGGTACATTTGGAAAAATGAAAAACTGTGCAATCAATTTGTGAGTTAACTATGAACAATCAATGCGTGTGATATCACCTTCAGCTGACTGGGAACGCTGCTGCTCTGTTTCCAAGCTTCGAGTGGCTGTTAGTCTGCTTTTGTCCGGACTTTTGTGGTGCTTCTGAAGCTGTCTTGTCAGTCTCCTGCTCTCCCTGTTGCTTGTCTGGTGAACCACTAGACTAGAGCCTTTGCCTAGCCATCTGCTTGTACCGGCTGTTCGGCCTCCTCATTCTGAAGGATGGACAGCATACACAACTCTTTATTAATGATTAAGTCACATCTTAATGGTCTGACTGAGAGGTGGACATATGCATCCCTTTTTGTTAAGATTAATTTGTTAAAGTTTACTCTTTTTGTTTGTGATTATTTTTTATTTAGATATACCACCTGACCCTTGGTCCCTTTATTTGATTTGGGGTGTTTTATGAGTTTTTCTTTGTAGGTAGTTTCCTCATTGCTAGAACTTAAGTTGTTTTGGTTTATTGACAGTCAATTTAAATAGTTTGTTTAATTGGTAACCTGTGGTTTACTAAGTCTCACTATAGCTGCCACTAACTCAAGAGGTCACTAATGTTATCTCTAATTTTAAATTTCTTGTCATTAAAGAAGCTCATAAAGTCCTCACGGCTAAGCGATGGAGGAGTCCATGGCTCAATAGAGCTATGACTATTTGTCAGGCTGGCTACGGTGCTGAAGGGAAATCTGGGATTATTTTTCTCCTCTTCTTTTAGAGATGCTTAATAAGCACTGTGCGCAGGTTGCAAGGCCTTTCTCAATCCATCTAAGCTGCTTTTCCACAGTGAACTGGACTTCTTTGTTTTAGTGGAGCACCATATCCTGTCTGATTTTCTCTATCTTTGTTTGATCTCACGAGTTTCAGCATCGTACTATGGAGCAGAACTGTTGTCTCATAGTCCTCTGTGTAAGTGGAGCTATCTAGTCGGGATTGGCTTAAAGAGAGCCCATCAGCAAGGTGATCAAGCAGAGAGGGAGCATAAGAGCCCTCTACAAAGGTAGAGCAAAAACTCTGAACCCAAAGCAGCTGGCTTCCTTTAAATTGGCTACTGCTCAGACAGGCTTCTAGTAAAGATATTTTTATCAACTGGAGTAAAATCTGATAATGAGAATTTAGAAGTTACTAATAAGTGATCTGACAGAAAAGGATTCTGCAGGAAGAACCCTAAATTGACAGTTTCCAGGGTATTCAGGTTTTGGTTAAAGCAATGAGTAGGTTGGTTCATAACCTGTGTGAAACCAATGAATCCAGTTCTGACACGAAAGCAATAGAAAGGCTATCATGGACAATGTCCATATGAATGTGCAAAAGCTGGCTTCAATAATTTCAGCCCATTTTTTCTGATTGATTTTTGACATCATCTCAATTAAAACAAACACTGCTGCAGGATGAGAGCTCAACCTGTCAGCTCACAGGAAAAAACAAACACCAACAAAAACTATTTTATCTGAATGGAGGGCGATGTTTGAGAGAAACTGATCAGATTAAAGTTCAAAGCCAGGAGGCTGGTAAATGACAGCAAACAAAGTTGTTGTGCAGCTTAAACAACCACAGGAAAGACTTTTAACAGAGCGATAGCCTGATTTAGGTCTCGTGCTAATATTAAAGATAGCTGCCCCACCCTCAATCCTGTGTGTCGAGGAATGTGAGTAATAAGATGAGTAGGAGTCTGTTCATTATCAGTTCAACTTTGGAAGATAAAGATCTAGTTTTTAATAACCAACATCTAACTTTAACTTCATGTGGTTCAGCTGCATCCAAAGCTCCAAGACTTTTACTTTTAATATTTTTATTGCTGACAAAAAGGGTCATGTTGGGGAACAGACAGTCTCTGTGTTGTGCATCAGTGTATCTTTATAATCAAACAGTCAAACACACATATCTGCTGCAGATATCTATTGTCTTGTGTCATTAGGACCAAGATTATTAAAGATCCATTTTCTCTGGACTCCGTTTTTAATGAGCCTACTCAATGAGTAGCCAGCCTCCTGAGGAAATCAATATGGCTTCATCGATTAGCTTTTCTGTCTTAATGCCTCATAACAAAGGGCTACTCTGAGTGAATTTTATAGACAAGCTGTTGCTAAATGGAAGTTATTTTAGTGTGAAGTGTTCGGACATTTACAAAACAAGCACTCTAAGAAAATTATTTTTAATGAACTTCTCTAATAATGAGCAATTACTTATAATTAGTAAGAAATGTACCTTGTAATTTGCTGTTCTACATCTGCTCTCTGTCTTATTTAGTGTCTCTAATGAGCCAGCAAAAAATCTTGATCAGATTCAATAAATCCATTAATTTACATAGCTCAAGCTAGAGACAGACTGCCACCGGGAAACATAATTTATCATGCTTTGAAGTCTTAGGTGGTATGTACTGTTTACGTACAGTACCTAATCATTAATGCAATCAGGTTACACCAAGACCTGCATGTTTTCTTTTCCATGCAAATGGAGAACAGACAGGCAGAGAGAAATACATAAAGGACTTTTTTTTTCATCCTTTGGCTAAAAGGGCATCCCATTTTTTTCCATTCGATTCCATTTTCCACTGCTTATCCGGGTCCAAGTCGTGGCGGCAGCAGTGCCATCAGCGAAGACCAATGAGAGACCCTGTCTCTGGCCGCTTCCACCAGCTCCAGGGATACCAAGGTGTTCCAAAGGCCAGTTGATAGATACAATGACTCTACCTGGGTCTGCCCTGGGGTCTCCTCCCAGTTGGTCATGCCCCAAACACCTCCTCAGGGAGGCGTCCAGGAGGCATCCTAACCAGATGCCTGAACCACCTTATCTGCTCCTCTGGATGCGGAGGAATAACAACAGCTCTACTTTGAGCCTCTCCTGGATGTCCAAGCTCCGAACCCCATCTCTAAGGCTGAGCCCACACACCCTGCGGAGGAATCTCATTTTAGCCACTTGTATCTTGTATCTCTTATGTAAAGTTTTGTTTATTTTTGTTGTTTTATTTTTAAATTAAATGACAACTTTTACAATAAATCATCACCCCACCATGCAATGTAAGTGTAATCCAATGCACTGGCCCAACAATTACTCAACTGCTAAAGAAATATCAGTGCACCACCTATATGTACCGAGTGTGAAGTTTGTACTGGTGTAGGGCTTGATTGCTTTATATTGAACAGTGTTTCAACCTTCAATAAATATTCATGTACAAATAAATTTACATTTATATATACATATAAAAAGAAATCCCTGTGTGTTTATCTATGAAATATGCTGGTATCAACTGTTGACTCTTTTTGTTTGCTCATAAAGATGTCTCCTTTCGCAGTAACTCCACGGACCCCCTGTTGAAGATTTAGGACATCAAATTGTTGTGGGGACAAATAGGTCACAAGAACTAAAAATTCTGGGCTCATGTTTTATACAGGCAGGAACTCAACAGGAATCAGATACACAGCTACTCAAAGAAGATAAACATAGAGGTTTTGTGGTGTCTTATTCTGTTGTGCAGATGCACTTGTGCACACTGTGGTTATCTTCAGACCCAGTTTTAGTATCATCTTTCTGTTACTCACATTTAGGTGCTCAGGTACACTCAGACTCAAGTTATCTTATTCTTATGTTATAATGTTTGGGGACTTACCCAATTTTCCATATTTCCATTTTGTCATTTTAGTGTTGCACTTAGAGAATACTCCTTTAAAGCCATGTATGTCATATACCTCTTCTTACTTAGCTTAACCATAAAATGTAGCTGTGCTCAAAGTAAAGTTTGTCTGGAGGCCAAGCCAGACTCCTCCTCCTCCACCTGTAAGAGCTTTGATGGTTCTAAAAATAGGTATTACTCTGGATTAAGTTAAAACAGCAGAGTTATATAACTATACTGGGTAAAGAATTAAAAAAAACATTAATGCTTAACCTTGTCCTAGCAGTACTTGAAGTACTTGATTTTCAGTGCACAATCAAGTGAAACACTTTGTGTTATTCAGGAAAAAGGGATGAACATGGAGACTACTTTGTAAAAATATAACTAAACCAAAGTTGCTCACTTAAAGGGTGACTGTGGCTTAGATGTAGAGTTGTCATCTCTCAATCAGAAGGTTCAAGGTTCAATCCCAGCTCCTGCAGTCACATGCCAAAGTGTCCTTGAGCAAGACGCTGAACCCCAAATTGCTCCTACTGTTAGACAGTGGTGGCATAGATAAAATGGGATGCGGGGTATGTGGATTAGATAAAAACTGATGGGTTCTTCCATAGAGTGTCTCTCTACCACGATCAGGATGAGAATGTGGTGTGGATGGGTGAAGGAAACCAGCAGTGTAAAGAACTTTAAGTGGTTGGGAAGACAAGGAAAAGTGCTATATAAGTACTGGTCCATTTACTCTTTACTATTTTCTTAATTTGTAATTAAACCTGCATCATTCTATGGGCTGTGTTTGGCTGTGTATGGACAGATTGCTGCTGGCTTACTCAGGAAAAGAAGCTGGAAAGGGTTGCTGACAGTACAGCTCCTGTCAAACATGTATGTCTGTGTACATTTTCTGACACTGGGGTGTACGTGATACCAAAAGCCTGATTTGTTGTCTGTCTCTTTCTGTCCTGCTTGTAAAAAGACTGAGACTGTTTTCCAAACGGCCTGTGAAAACGAACGTCAGCTCAGTTGGCTGATGATACAGTTACATCACCTACAGTGTTTTAAAGCAGAATCTCCCTCTGTTTTAACCCATGCATGAAGTACAATTTAATCAAATCAACAATTTAGGTTTAACAATAAAAGTAATATAATGTGATATTACAGTATCACATTGTAACATTACACTGTCAGCGTAACGATATTATGCTTCCTTACTAACAGGCCTTTCTGCCAGTGTTACCCTTAACCTACTGCACAGTACTACACAGTGATGCACAGCTCAACAGCTTTATTCATATGGAACCTAAAAAATCCCAATCACCCCATGGATTGCTATGACCTTTTACCTAATTCATCTTGTCCTTAAAACCAAGGCCCACTCAGCACACCCTTTCACCAAAATGTTGGACGAAAAAAAATCGAAGTCAAACAGCTGTTGTCTTAGGGTTAACTCGGATGAAAAATCAAGTCAATCTATTGCCATTCAGAGAAACAGACGGCAGAGTAATCTGATTGTTTAGAGGTGACAGTTTGCATTAAGAGCAGCCCTGACAGGAGCTGTGACTTAGCAGCTTGCATTAGAGCTACAAGGTTGTTTTTTGTTCCTAACTGATGCTTACAAATGATGTTTGCGCTTTTTGAACTGACTGATTGGCTTTGTTGATTGAATTTGCACCCTGCACTGTGATGTATATGCTGAACTAATGCATTGTTTACAGACTGTATAAAGCCTTTTTGCATAAAGAGCAATTACAATAAAAGCTGAAAAACACTGAATAACCAAGTTTCAATTAATGTTTGAATGTAATTTAAATCACATTAGGCAGCACTATAGCAGGCCGTGTATGAGCAGCCATGTCCAGATGTTAACATGATACCCTGGCTTTGACAAAACAAAGAGCTTTAATCATTTATAATGGAAACCAAACAACAGCACAGTGTTGTTTAAGCATGACTTTATTGTTCATGCTCTGCATATTAAGTTGATCATTGTGTAGATCTTGTTTTCCAGACAGAGGCAAAACATCAACACTTTGTTTATCAGGTAACATCTCCATGAATTTGTCAATAGCTATAATTCACAAACTGAGGTTTGACAGTGAATTGAAAGATGAAAGTTTAATCCTCGGAGCTGTATCGATCTGTTTCAACACAAATGAATTGTCTGTGTGCAGGATAGGTGCACAAAGGCAAAAGAAGACACACAATGAATCACTCTGAAGGTAGAAGAGAATGTGTTCATATTCAACATTTAAAGCAAATACAATGTAAGTGATGTGCAGAAAGAGTGACAGCTAAAAGCAGAGCAGACGCAAATCAAAATTACACAAGAGATCATCTTATTGTCACAATTTAATATGTTTACTTCTTAGTGAAACCAGGACTTCAAAATCAGATACCTGCCCTCGTCTTAGCGTCTGGGATTCATCTGCCACACAGTTCTGGTTTGGAGAGTCTGCTTGTGCCATAGCTGAACCTTTTATGGCTGCAGTATGTGCTTGATGTCTTTTTGCCAGCAACCTGACCAACCAAGGGGAACATCACAAGCAGTGCTGAATATTTTTCAACATTATTCCACTGGCACTGCAGTGGGATCTGGACCTATTTCCTTAGACGTGTTACAGATACAATATGTAAAACAAGAAAGTACTTAATGTTTTGAAGAGAAAAATGTTGGGAAAACATGCAAAAGTTTACTTTGAAATAATGCCAGACAGCTCTCATTTGTTCTCCTGGAGACCCCTGACATGAGCGTGGATGTTGGGGATGGAGGTGTTGTAGATTGTGAGTCTGACAAGACTCTGCGTGCAGAGCACTCACGGTCACAGATCAGGTCCTGGTGGTCGATCCCTGCACGATCCCCGTGCTTTGACAGGGACACAGGTAGCCTTTTAGATGCATGCGGACTTTGCTGTGCAGGGAGGCATAGATGAAAGGGTTGTAACAGGCAGAGCTCATGGCCACCATGTGACAGCAGACTTGTATGACATTAACGTAGCGCTTCCCTATGATGTGAAACTCTGGGTCCAGATCCAGCAACAGGTTCAGCACCTTAGAGAGACATGGAGAAGTTTGCATTAAGTTGCAATAAATCTGCAATTTGCATGAGACACTTATTGACACTGAGTTGTGAAATGTCAGGCTTCAGCCATGTGTGACTTGTGTCTTGAGTGCACAAAATGGTTTTCTAAAATTCCTACAGCAAAGTAAATCTTCTGCTGTCTTCTGCCATTAATGCGGCATCCTTATAAAAAATGTAAAATCCTTATTTGTTTGTGCATGGCTCATTATGTACATAATGGGCTTCTTTTTTCTAGATAAAATTACCTGGTAAAGAGCTGCTGTAACAAATGATGCGTAAAATTAAAGCATTTTAAGGGCTGTCAGTGCTTCAATCTATTTTTACCACTCTGCTGTAGCAAAGTTTATGATTTGCAATCAGATCACTACATATTTAAAACTTATCTTCTTTGAAAGTATTTATTTTAAATGAGGAGCTTTTTTCACAAAACATTTTGGTCAGAGTGACCTTCATCAGACATAATTATGTCTGATATGTATGAACCTTTCATTGGTCTTGTGGACAAATTTAGGCTTATGCCCTCCTCTGACACACCTGTGCTTCTAGGTGGGCTCAGATTTTACTTTAATCAAATAAGGAGCTTTTAAAATTCAAAGAATGTGTTTAAGTGTAGGTGAGGAGAATAATCTAGCAGTTAGAGCCTATTGTTTCTTTGAAGCCTCACCTGCAGGGGCAGCCAACAAAGGGCAAAGGCCAGCACTGAGGCCACCAGCAGAGAGAAGGTCCTCTTCCTTCTCTGGCTCCAGCGCTGCTGGCTATTTGATGGCTCCCCAGGCACTGAATAGCGCTTGAGGCTAATGGTAATAGCACAGTAAGATAAGCTGACAGAAAGTAGAGGAATCATATAGGAAGCTATGAGAATGAAACAGGAGTAGAGAAGCCGCAGGTTGCCATTACTTGGCCAGAATTCCTCACACACAACAAGGTCAATGCCACTCGGACGCAGGTCCAAATACCGTGTATAGAAAGATGGAGGCGCCGCCAGGGCTAGAGATAAAAGCCAGATACCAACAGTCACTGCACCACAACCCCACACAGAGATCCTGCGCCTTATGGGGTGAGCTGAAACATAAAGGAGGAAACAGTTTAGTTTTAGTTCAGAGAGTCAAAGCCCTTTTGTTCACACACTTAAGTTACCATGTTCAGAATGATTTCAGTATTTTAACATGTTTGAAACTATAACTGTGCTACTGTTTTAGTTAAGCTACTTTTTCAGGCTTTCTTATGACTTTTCATCAAAAGAATAGGACTGTGGAAACCAGAAACAAGAGAGTGAGGAGTGATGTGCGGGAAAGAGGCAGAAGGTTGGATTCAAACCCGAGCCCCATGTGCTAACCTCATGGGGCGCACACCTTAACCTCAAGGCCACACCCAGTATAACCTCACTTTGACTATTTAAGCAGCACTGTGGAGACTGGACCAGTCTGTTTATTTTAGCCCAGCCATGCTGGTGTACCCAGATTTTTCAGGGGTTGCATGAGTTCAGGTGTAACAGCTCAATTGAGTTCTATTGATTACCATAAATGAGAACATGTGCTGCAAAAAGCATCAGAGTCAAAAACTCCATCAGTGCATAAACGTTACATTGTCAAAAACACATTAATGCTACATACATACATAACAAATTCAACCATGTTAAGTGCTGACTAGTCAATGAAAGTTACAAATTTCCTCACCCACAACAATGTAGCGGTCAACAGCAATGGCAGTGAGCGAAAGCACCGATGCAAACACTGTCGCACATTGCAGCAAAGGAACAAGGTGGCAAAGCGGTCTCCCAAAAGCCCAGCCATGGCTGTCGAAGGCGTACGACACAGTCAGTGGGACGCAGCTCAAACACATCAGCAGATCTCCAGCAGCCAAGTTTCCAATGAAAAAATTGGTGGCATTGTGAAGTTTCTTGTCAGCCAAGATGCAAGCCAAAAGGAAGGAGTTTCCAACACCAGCCACAACCACTATGAGGCTGTAAAGAGGCAGGAAGAGAGGTTTGAACCGCAGGAGGAGCTCCATGCCCACAAACATGTCCAGAGGATCACTGTGGTTGAGTCCAGGGCTTTCGCTGCTTTTTAATCCATTGTGCCCCATTTCATTACTGATGTTACTGATCACGGTTAAGTCCTCAGTGATGAAGAAATCCATTTTTCTGGAGGCCGACCTTTAAATAAGAGGGAGATTGATTGTCAAAAATACCACAAGTGTTGCAGAATCACAAGAAAGTAATTAACTTTACATGTTGGGTTTGGGACTGTAATGACTAATTTGTGAAGCCTGCACCGGGTTTACTTTTAATTCTACATGTGACACAAGAAAAGGCTTTTGTTTCGTCATGTTTTTTGCAAATTAGCCCATTTGTGTTCAACACCAGGATAAACAGGTTTCATCGTCTCTTTAAGCTACAACTTAATAAATATTTAATAATTTAGAGACTGCACAGCCACAGAAGGAAATCAAATTTCTATTTACCAGTTTGGGGAGGGGGAGACCAATGTTGTTACTGGAAGGTGCCCAGTGAATAACAACCTATGTTTCTGCCTTCATTGGTTTGCTATTTACTGATTTAGAGCGTTTGAATAAATACATACAGAATTGGCTTTCAGCACTTTTGAGGTTTAAAAACATTCAGTTGCGGTTTGTTTGAGCATAGTTTTGTAATCAAATAAAAAGTTTCTGGCAGATCTTCAAACTATGAGATCTATTATATTTTGAGGCAGTGATAACCTTTTCATTTCATTTTCTTCGATTGCAACTCAAAAAGTCAGACTAAAGTTGGAGTTGGAGTTGGTTTTTTTGTTTGAATTTATATAATTGTATATATATATATATATATATATATATATATATATATATATATATATATATATATATATACATACATATATATATATATATATATATATATATATATATATATATATATATATATATATATATATATATATATATATATATATATATATATATATATATATATATATATATATATATATATATATATATAATTTATTTATTTTCAATCAATGTACCATCTGTGAAAATGCAAAAAACAAACATACAAATATTTGTATATCAATTCAGGTAATTGTGGGTTAAAATAAAATTGATCTGGATTTCTTTAGGCCAAGGAATAGAAGTAGACTTTAGTTCTGTTTACAGAGCTGTTATTCATTCATTCATTCATTTATTCATTCATTCATTCATTTATTTTTGGCATTGAGGGTCAAAAACTGCAAATGTACTAAGGGGTCAAGAGAGTCACGATTTTGACTTTTGATTTTCTGTTCCCTGATTAGAAAGGCTCGACCAACCTCTGATTGTCATTATTTATTGATCTATTATTACACCACAGCTGAATACTAAAAGCCAGATACACAGGTCCAGCCTCACAGCTTGTCAGGGTGCTGAGAGCAAAGACTCAGAAGGTGGCATGGCTTTTTATCGGCAGAAAGAGTCAGCCTCCCTCTGTGTTCTGGATGAGAAAACATCCAGAGGGTCACTTTATGGCTTTTTTTTTCTTTTGGAAAATTCAGAAGCATGGGTTAAAAAGTTTATGAGTCAATTTTAAAACTGGTCATGGGGAAATATATAGTTCTTCTTACAGCAGTGATGGGCAAACTCCTATTGGCTGCACATCTTCCCCTTTTTCCTCCTGCTTTTGTATCCAGTCAAGGCAACAATGTCCAAAAAATAACTTAACATAAAAGTTAAAAGTAGGATGGTGAAACAATCAATCTTACACACAGTTTTTATTATTGTCTGGAAATATGAATATGATCTTTAAAACAAATTGAAGACCCAGTGGAGCAGCTGCATAACCGTCACCGAGGTTATTTCATGCTCGGTTGTATATCAAATTAAAGTATCTCTTATCCAAAGTGGTGGCAGCTAACAGGATTTTTTCAACCCACTGCAATTCAAATAAATGATTCAGAAAGTTTTAAATACCTTTAGCAGATGGATCCTCTCCAGTGATTTGATTTGTGCTTCACACCAAGCTTTGTTACATCTTCATGTCCTGTCCCAAAACTGTTAATGCTGCTCACAGATGGTGGCAGACTGCAGTGTGTGTTTGACTTTTTATTTAACATGCAGGTGTCTTTAATGGACAGCTGGATTATGGCCCCTGATCCCATCTGGTCTTGCACTGTCCACATTATCTGACAGCCTGAAGAAACCCACCCTTCCCTGGTAACGCTGTTGCCATGGCCTCTGTGGAAACCATCCAGTTCCTAATTTGCAAGGCGTGATGAGAATTGAGAACCCTTAAAAATGCAAAACAGCAACAATGAGGACCCCTGATGACTCTCTCAATTTCTCTCTGCCCCCCCCCCCTCATCCTATACTATGTCTATTCTGTTTTTTAATCTTTTTTTACATCCACTTTATTTTGCTCTCATGACTGACTTCACTGATATTTCCTAACTCGGGAATTGAAATAAACCACACATTTCCCTTCATTGTGAGGCTGCTGAGGTATCTGTAGACAGCTGAAGGCAGAGGGTGAACTAATATGTAACCTGAATGAGGTCAAAGTTCATTCTTTGCATTTCTACTCTGACAATTTAATGATGGACCTCATTATATGAGCTGAGAGTATAACCAGCTCATCTCTTACACAGCCTCGCACATCATGATAATTTCAGGGAGTTCAGCAGTTTGAAGACAGAAAAAATTGAGTTTAGTGCCCTGATTTTGTGGGGTTGTTTTTTTTCAGAATCACTTTAAGGAAAAGGACATCTACCATCGCTACTGCTGAGATGTTTTATATTAACTGAAGTCAAATTAAAGTCTGACTGAAATAATGACTGGATTCACCATCACAGTGAAGTGGCTTTCTGATCTGTGAGTTTAATGATCTGCTCCAGGCTAAATTTTATTATCTCTACATGACCCTTTCATTAAGAGAGGTCAAACTCTCTCTAAAAGCATGGCGTCTGAGAAGGAACACCAACCGTACGCAATGTACGCATTTAGACAAATACAGCAAATAGAAAGCCACCACTTAAGACCTTCAGGTTAGCTTTTATATCTCCGATTCAGTATCTGTCATCTCTCAGTGTTTCCTTCCAAGGACAATTTTTTTGTTTTCTTTGCACATTATCAGTTTCTGTTTTGGGGCATTTTTTTTTAGTACGTAGTCTTGTTTTTCTTCAGGTTTTGATTGTGAGAACAGCCAGGCTTACCGGTGCCCTGCTGTTTAGCCTTTATCTCTGTTTCTGACAGATCGCCCCTCCCCTCTGCTATTCATTCATGCTGACATGATGAGCTCAAATGCTCAGTGCCATAGATGCTCGGAGTACCAGGAAAATATTTATTATTTTTTTTATACTGAGATTACATCACTCGTAATAGAGAGACTATAATTCTATTGTAGGTGTTATACTTTGATTTCCTCATACTTTAAGCAGGTTGTGCTTTTCTAAATGGGAGAGGGTAAAGTCATGCTTGAAACAAAATGTGCTTTTTATTGTTTTGAACATTTCAGTATAAATCTTTTTGGTCATGCTTCCTGAAGACATTCAGTGTCCGTGTCACACGTTTCTGCTTGTCACAATGTATTACCTGTATGTTTTTCACAAGGCATCCTATTATAGCTTCTTCATAGGATGCACAAAAAGATTAATCATAGAACATGTTTCAAAATGTAAAATTCACTAATCAGTGTGTAGTTTTTCTGAAAAGGTTATTTTGAATTTCTGATATTAAAACTGCGCAGGCATATGTCATATGGTCAGGAGTACATTACCCAGCTCTGTTCATTTTCAGCACCAAAAATGACACCAGGGACAACATGATCTTATTCAACATACCACAGTCATCCACAAAAATGCCTTTGGATATAAAATCCATGCTTGTTCACAGTGTGGCACAAGGTTAGTTTTTTAAAGGCTAGACTCAGAGTGTGAAGTAATGATTTTTTACCGGGCACAGATGTAAAAACAGCTTAAGGACCTGCTGGGTTAACCATCTCTATGAGGGAAAAAATGGAAAAAGATTTTGTTCTAAAATCCTTGTAATGGCAACAGAATACTGCTTGAAATTGCCAGATTACTTCAATGCAGCTAAAACCATAAACACTGTTAATAACAGCAATGTTAGAAGTTTGGACATTGCCACATTTATTTATTCATGCGCAAATTGCTTAAGTATCCCTGCCTTAAAGGGTCTTGCTCCTTCAAAACTGTAAGATTTTGCTAAAAATTATTATTATTATTATTATTATTATTATTATTATTATTATTATTATTATTATTATTATTATTATTATTATTATGGTGTTTAACTCAGGCACATTTTTTCTCTTTTCTTATCTGCCCAGACTGCTTGGTGTTTAGAACTTAATTTTTTAAGATCAGAGAAAATAAATAGATACAAATGAATAAAACAAGCAAACAAAAAATCTGTATTGGACTGATGTTAAAACTGCTAATCAGACCGTAATGCAAAGTACACCAAGCATAAAATTACATCTCCAAGTTAAATCAAACACACACACAAAAAAAAAAAATCATTAAGCCAAGATTTATGGGAAATGTTTGTGCTCTCTTTAATAATAATGTCTCAAAACATTGGTGTCTATCAATAAGATCAGCAAGATCAAGTATCTTACCTGAGGAGATGTTGGATTTGGAGCTGATAGAGAAAATCGGCGCGCAGTGTCTCAGTTCAGTAAATAAGCTTATTTCCTCCTTTTTTTGTCACCTTTTAATTGTGACTCTGATTTTCTTTCTGGTTACCAGTCCTCAATATCTTCAAAGAGATGCTTCCCTGCAGCTCAGACAGAAGCCCACAGTGCTCAGAGGCATGGAGAAGGTGTTGCCTCACTCCGCTCTGAGACAGAGTGACGGGCAGAGAGAGGAAGAGAGGGAGAGAAAAGAGACCCAGGAAACCTTTCTTTCTCCTCTTCTCATAAACTTACCTCCATCCAACCTTTTCTCCTACATTTTGTCTGCATCCAAATTCCCACACCAGGGCACTTTCCTTACATAAAACGCTCCGAACATAAAAAAAAAAACAAGCTATCCTTTTTTGCGTATTTGCTCATGCCAGCTTTGATTGCTTACAAACTGAAGGTAAATGAGGTAGAGAAAGAGCAGCAGTGTGAGAAAAAGACATAATCACATTTTCTTTTTGGTCTTCAGGTTGAGAGCTGGGGAAAATAATTAGCATAAAACTGATTGCTGCCTCTACCTGTCCAACAACCATCAATGTGCTATTGTTTTTATTTTTATTTTGCATTTCTATGTCTGACTATTTAAGAGCATACTCACATGTTGCATGTTGCAGTGAGCCTGCACGTAATGCAGGGTTTGCATGTCACATTTCCATCAATAGATCCTTGTTATTATGGTTGTCAAGCAAGCCCCCAACCCCAGCTTCCTACCCACCACCACCACCAGCAGCAGGGATCCCCCACTGACACTCCAACAGCAGCCACAATGAAGGCTGCATCAAATCAAGTCAGATTGCTTTTTTCTCGTCTCGGCTATTCCCTTCATTTCTTTCCAGTAAAAGCAGCTCCTTATCACAATTGTTGAGGTTTGTGAGAAAGATCTGACACTTATGCTCAGAAGACTGTGCAGATTTCTACAGGCTTTTTCCAACCATTTCACATCACGTCAATAGGGGGACCAATTCGATACTAGATAGACCGTTCAATAGGACACAATATCCCAGCAAACCCATAAGAGCAACTGAGCAATCAGAAGAAAAGTAGCAAAGTGAGAAGGCACAGACTGGTGAAAGCGTTTGATATGGGTCGCTATTTTTCTAACCAGCAGGACTTTTTTTGTACATGGGGAAAACTGGGTGTTGAATAGGTCCAATTCAGCTCCTAGCTAACATAAAAGCTAGCGTGTTGTTAAAGAAGAGAGATGTTCAGTCACAGCTCGTATCATTAAATGGAACAGGGAAAGACATACTATCATTCTCACAAAAATACAGGTGTGATTCTGCTAATGTAAACTATTTTTCCCACAAACCATTATTTTTTCTTTGCCAGCCCCTTGCTGCATTTTTGGTGTATTTATTTATGCATGATATTCTCAGCTTATCACGGATCTCTGCGATGAATAGTAATCATAGATCTGTCCATTCTCTGCTGACGCATAGGTGAGCTTTTAGCATCCAGATACTGTGCTCTAAATCTGAATCTATAACTTAATTAGTGTCACGGCCATTATTGATCTGCCTGGTACATGTTTATTGATATATGTGTATGTCTCAATTAGCATGCATGGGGCGTGTAAATGTGTTTGTCAGCTAGTTTTAATGTATTTGTTTCTACGCTGGCATAATGTGTTAAAATGATCCATGTTCACTTTCCTTCTACAAGACAAATTACTCGTCCCAGCTCAAAGATGCTTATGAGTTCATTTGTCTTTTACTGTTTTGGTTGACTTTTAGCAGTCTTAATGTTATTTCTTGCTGCAAAAGGAACTAAGGTGCAACTATCTGTATAGCCCTCATACAGCAGACAGAAAGCATTGTGGACTGGCTGTGGGACATAATAACAAAGGATTTGGTGGCCAGTGAGCCTGATATTTCCCTCAGGGGTTGGTAGAGTAACACAGAGCAAAAAATAGGGTTGATCAGGTTTATATTTCTCAGGTGGACAGAAACACAAGTCGATTTTCTACTCGACTTGTGTACTTTTCCTTTTTTCTGGGGCATTTACCTGGATACAACAGCAAAATAGAGATGTTCAATGTGGGGAGCAAAAGGGGGGAAGACATGCACCAAATGGCTGTTGCTGGGAGTTAAACCATCATCGCTGCAATAAGAACCATACATCCTGAATATGGGGCACATGCTTAAACTGCTCCACCAGTGGCACCTTGGCTATCCTCACATTTTAGTGTTATTTTAGAAACCACATGTACAAAACATGAATGGAAAAATTGTCCAATAGACAAAGAGAAAATTATGACACTGTAACCTGACCTCAAACCCAGTATAGTACCACGTATTTACTGCCATGCAGACAATGACAAGTATGCCACAATAACTTCAGAAGTATTTTTAGAAAAGAAATAGAACAGAACTTTATTGTCGTTGTAACAAGTACAACAAAATTGAAGTCACAGCAGCAATCAAGAAAACAAAAGTAACAAAGTGTATAGAAAGTGCAAAAAGGTCCATAAGAAAATAGATGATGACAGCTTGTCCATCATTCTCCAGTTCAGCCAGCCTCCACCTCCACAGGGTCCAGGACTGAGCTTCTTCAGTCATGCTCCATCTCTGTCTCCTGGATCCTGTCTGCTCACAGCAGGTGAAGCTCTTCCAATGTAGCGTTGGTGTCTGATGTTAGCTCTGTTAGCCATGTCTGTGAATAGCGTAATGCTACTCTGCCCTCTGGTATTCCCTCTGTTGCTGGGTTAGCACAGCTAGCTTGTCTATCTTATTGGAGATAGATCTCATGTTCCCAATAACGATGGATGGAAGGTCAGGTCCATGTCGTCACTTCTGAGCTCACACCTGAGAACCAGCACGTCGTCCTCACCTCCTTCTCCTCACCTTCAGGCCTTACACCAGTTAGCATTGACATGCCATCGGCTGCTAACAGCTGATTTCACATGTAAACCATGCAGCAATTGTTAAATGTGGGATCTCCAGACAAACAGGGGAAAAAAGAAGTAAAAATATCACTGAAGCCACAAAAAGTTTGGTGTGCATGATCAATAAATGAGCCATAAAAAGTAATGATCCACTTCAAATACAAAGATTAAGAAAAAGAGACAAAAAATTACAAGAAACAGACAAAGAAGAGAAAGCTGCTGCAAAAGGCAGCCATAGCCAACAGGGCATCGCCTAGCAAAATAAAATACTTGTCATAAAATAATTAACATAAAATACTTGCACTTAGATAAGTTGAAAACCATCCAGTGTTTATGCAGTATATATCGGCCTGAAGCTTGAAGCCTGGTGACGCTATTTTAAGGCGGGGTACACCCTGAACAGAAGTCTAGAAATTTTGTGTTTGGAAATAATGAGTTGCATACCACAGGCTAATGAGGAACCATTAGGCTTGTTATCAAAAAACAGCATTAAATCAGCAGCAGTGGTGGAAGAGAGGTGTGTCTGTCCAGCATGGGTAACTGACACATTCGTGAAGGCACCATGAAGGGTGTCAAAAGGTTCTTCCTGCATAACACAACAAGGCAGACACTTTTATCTAAATTAGGTACAACTCAGTCCCTATTAGCATTTTCATGTGGAACACCATTTTCCAACAACATTTGAGTTTGTCTGCAAACACAACATTAGTCTAATGTTGGAACGTAATTGGTTCAGTGCTGTGCTGACTTTACCTGCTGGTGAAGCCAGCTGTCTTTACTAACAGGTGTGCACGCTGTAGCTGTGTGACAGCTGCCATCGATAGACTGAGACTTTGATTTTTTTTCACAAAGCTAAAACAAAAAATAACAAGGAAAAAATTAAACTAAAAGTAAGGTAAAAGGTAAAGGTAAAAACTATCGGAAGAAAACCCTCTATTCCAGATAATCTGATGATTCATAATTCTGTAAGGCAGCAGCTCAAGAGAAGGAGGCTTGAACCCATGTTTCTAATAAAATACACAAACTAGAAAAGCACTCAGAGAGCTCAGACCTCCACCAAGCATATTGTGATTGTGATGCAACACTTTAGTCCTACTTTAATGTTATACTCCCTTTCAGCAGACTGTCTGCTACAATTTGGTGTTAGTTGCAGGTTTGTACAATAATTTGTTTCTGACAGTGTTGAAAATTATGATGACCGAGTGCATATTTCATTTTCCAGATCTTAGTATCCAGAATTTTGCCAGGATCTGGATCAGACTTTTACATCCGTCAGAAATTATTGTGACCTTGTCTTGTATTGTTTTGCAAAGCAATCAGACCATTTATGGTGGAGTTACAAACACATATGGTGAAAATGGCTCTATCGCACAATAGTAAAGAATCCTTTAAAAAAAATCCTGGATCCAGACAGTGATCCAGATCACCTCAAAAATTTAATCACTTCTTCCTTTTCCCATTCTGAACATTCCCTGAAAATTTCATCAAAATCTTTTGAGTTAAATTGTTCACAGACAAACAAACAAACAGACAAACTCTCAAAAACTTAACCTCCTCGGCGGAGGTAAACATAGAAATAAAGTGTTTCGTCATAAAGTTTCCTAAGGGAACATCTTTGCTCGTATGTGCACATTGTAAGTAAACTGAGATTAAAAACTCATCCTTTTTTTTTTTCACCTAGAACAGAGAAAACCTGTAAAAATATTCTGATCAAGTTACTTTCATGATCATGAGAATTAGATTTTTCAAAATGTTAACAACACAAGTGCCCATGTAAACCTTGTTATTTCAGGAACACAAAACCAAAAAAAACTGAATGCAAACACTATCCATTTGGAGCAAAAGCCCTTCATTTAAACGTATAAGTACAGCTGAAACACAGTTGCTATTGATAACCAAGCCATGGGGAATGTGAGCTAAGGTTTGAGAAATGAGTGAGATACTGAAAACAAATACATGTCTTTATAAACTTAAGAAACAATGAGAATAATTGAGTAGATAGATAGTAGCATTGGTGAAAGGTTTCATAATAAGCTTTGCACATTACAAAACCAACCTATTTCACGGTGGGCTGAGCATTTGATTCTGATCACTACAGAACAACAATGTTTTCAGGGTGTAGTAGGCTAGCATGTCTTTAAAGCTAAATGTCACAGTTCATCTAAGTTTGATTCAGTGCACCCTAAGGACACCTTCGGTAAGAAAAACCGTCATGGCAGATTAGCTTGGCCGTGTCTGGCTTCTTGTTCCTGACCTCTATACGTCTGAAAGTACACGAGCCACACTCTAGGAGATGCAAGCCAGGAAAGAGGCAGGAAGAGAAGTGAGGCGGCAATGCAAAGAGGATTAATGGTTAAAGTGAAAGCAGACAGATTAAGCTTTAATGTTAAAGTAGAAACACAGGATTACTCTCTTTATTCCACCACTTCATGAGCAGATAATAAGGGATAAGTAGTCAGTAGATTGGAAATAATCTCGCTACAAACAGTCAAGACAAGAACTGTGGATGTGGTAAAACGTGATGATGAGAAGAAATAGAGATAGGGGGAAAAGATGTCAAACCATACGGTTACAAGTGAGCAATTCTCTGTGTAAATTAGAATTTTATGCTTGAATGCTGTTCTCATTACAACACTCCATGATGTAAAATCCATGGCTTGTTCATTCTTTTCCACTATCAAAAAGAAATGTCCACGTCAATGTTGTCTTTTAATTAATATTTTCTATGTCATGAAAAAACACACAGAATCAGAACGAGTCATTTGTTCACAGTGAGTGAGGCTGTATGGCTGACTAAGCACAACAGCAGAGATGGTAGCAGCACTCTGCATTCATAGATAAAGTCGAAAGAAAAACATGACGCTCTATAGCTCACTTCAACATGGACTTAAATTGACTTTAGATTGCAGACTCACTTTCAGCAGTTCCTCTCGTGGTAAAATAGCCTGAAGTTTTCAGGTCTCACTCATTGCAAACGCCTCAAACTTCTGTAAATGTATTTCTTTCAAAAATGGAAGCTGTGGACATGTCGCAATGAGCACTTTCATAAGTGTTTGAAGTTTTCCTTCAAAAGTCAAACTCCAGTATAGCCTCTTAGCATGTTGGCTCTCAAGTCATTGGCCTTTGCTGATTGAAACACTGACTTTCCTGCATTTTGCCTTAGATACACACTTCCCAAAGATTCTGCAATGTTAGGTGGAATAAAAAAAATATAAACATTTCCATCTTTATCTGCCACTTTTATAAAGAATAACAATTTGTAACCCAACATGGTTAACTATGCCAAATAGAAATATGTTCCTGGTAAGAGTGATAAGAGTTTAAAAATACCTTTCAATTATGCTGCATGCTGCTAATTACTCTCCAACAAGTTGATGCTGGATTCAACAGGTCAGAGAACGAGCGCTGATGAGCAGGGAAGGTTTGTGTTGGCTGCAAATGTATCCATTGGCCCTGGCTCTGTTGACAGTTCATCTTTTCTGGTTTAGAGACCAACTATGAGATGTGCTGATTTTCAGATGATGTGTTTTGGGGGAGTAATGCCTGCAACACTGCCCCAACAAGACTGTTCTCATTCACAGGTCCCTACAACAACTGAGCATGTTCAGTTCATTGAAGGTTTCCATGAGAATGCAGAGGTTACATGACTGTCTGATGCATATGAGAGGGAGAGCTGAAGCTATACACTGATGTTACCAGGGCTTTCAGTTTAGTTCCTACCTAAGGACTCTGTGAACTCCACACCCCTCTACCCATAGTCTGGTGACTATCATACATACATACTAAACTAGTAAACAGCACACTTAAAAACTAGATTATTTGTGAAAACTGGGACAAAAAATTATTATTTGAGGATATTTAGATTAATTTTCCTTGCCACAAAACATTTTAAGTCAGTATGTATGCTTAACTATTATGTAGAGGCACTGCAGCTCGTTTCCACCAAGCAGTCCAGCTCAGTACAGTTTGGTATGCATTTGCTTGGTTAAGCCTGGCCCTGTTTGCATTTCTACAGCCAACCATGCCCCCTCCTGGTAGGTGGCATGTAAGCCAGATGCCGGATAGCCATATCAGTTGAATACTTGTGTGATACCATAGCAGCCCAACACAGTGTGCCCCGCGAATAAATCCAATGAAGAACAAAACCGCTACACAGTCTATGTGGGGATCTGTCCCAGGATTAGTCAGTGGAAACGGCATAAAACGTGTGCCAACCTTCCCAACATTGGGTGCTCAAAAATGAATTTCTAATTGATAGAACTTAGAAACAGGTATTAGAATTTTATGATTTTTTTCTAGTACTCTATAAACATTTATGGTTCAGATATATATCAGTTTATTTTTTTGGAATGGTGAGGACTTTGTTACTTTTTTTGTTAAATTAAAATAAAGTGTTGCAGCTGGTGCAATCACATAACCACATACTGCTTGTTTAAGTGAATACAATGAAATATATGGCCAGTGAGGAAAAGTGGGGAGAGGAAGAAGTCCAAACAAGCTGCACAGACTGGACAAGTATTTGAATATTAACCATGATCATCATTTTGGCCTTTGCTGGTTGAAAAAACATGATTAGGGGATATAAATGTGAGAAATATGCACTCTGTATGTCAAAAAATTCTACTGCATATAACATTTCTGAAATGTTTTAGGTACTGAGTAAGGGATGAAAAATAACAGAAACCTTAATTTGAAAGTCTAATTTACAACAAATGTTATCTTAAGATGCTTTGCAAAAGGAGCAAGTCTGGACCATGTGCTATTTTACTGTGTTTTTGCTTGTGTTGCACGTTTATTAATTTTCATTTGAATACCTTATCTTGGACCAGCATCCCCCCCTTGTTACTTCAGTCATATCAGGACATCTGCAAATATTCTGTCAAAGAGTCTGTTTCAGCAGATGTTATCTGTGTGGTGACCTTTTAAATAGGTGTCTTGTTGTAAGGAACTGTACAGGTTTTTCTTGTAACAACACATGTACTGACTCTACTGTGGAGCACTTCAAACTTGTTGGTTTCAGGGGGAACACATTGATTAGTTGTACACTGACATGGACAATAAAACCTCCCTGCTGTTGATTCATCATTAGAAAACACAGAAAACAGTCTTGTGAAAATTTCTGAACTTCCCTGCTTGTGGTCTACATCTTTACCCCCCTTGACTATGCAAATTGGTGACTCTTATCAGTTGTGCTGAATATTTTTTTCAATTTACTTTCCTTCTTTTCTTCCTCTATTTCTGCCGTTTAGACTAGATTTGATTCCCATCACTGTAGTTTGTGTGGAGCACCAACTGGCCATCCCTCATTGCATCTTCCAAGTCTCAGTGTGGTAGAAACTGTTGTGTAACCAGTCAGTCCGCTCACTCCCACACACCAGACTAAAAAGGTTAAGTCAGTGCGTTACATGCAGCACACAGTGACAGTTTGGTATTTGTGACAGTTTCAGGGGGTGAACGTCTGTCAGATATGAACACCTTGAAAGAAATTGGCCCTGATATTGATGTCGACTCAGAACCAATTTAGAGTGTCAGAGCGATAGACTTCAGTACTTCAGAGCTCTTTGTTCTGAAGTATTGACGGATAAGATGGAACTGAGCCAATACCTTTCACAAGTACAGCTGTGGGGCACTGAAAGTCTGAGTCACAAAAAGAAAAAACAAAAAAAGACACGCAGACCTTGGTGGACAAAAAGGAACAAATTATTTCTCTAATACAAATGTTTGTTGCATATGTAGAGTTTTACATTCAGTGCAGCCTTCAGCAGTCAGACACACAGCTGACGAATTACAGATAAGATAAAGAGATGGTGCTGTGCAGTCAGTCATTTCCGCTTTCACAGTCAGTGCGGTATCTCTTTGTATGTGTGGCACAAACAAACACTAAGTAGATTCTAAAGAAGCATGATTTGACGTTCAGATTTGCTGAGATTTTGTCTTTGTTAATGCTTTGCATGGCAATGTTTGAGTCATACTGAGAGCAGATTTCTCTTATTGAATTAGCTGTGTGAAGTGTTGATGTTTTTTATTAGTTACCATTTAGACAAAGGCCTCCATGAGAACACACAATTTAAAAAGCAAGCTTGCTCCTGCACTTAAACTTAACTATAAATTATCATGAAATATTATGAACATGATTTAATTATTGAACTCCTCTGTCTGACCCTTCACTTGGCCTTGTTTTTTTTTTTTTTCTCCGTTTTGCTACTTGTTACCATGCAAAACCTCTTTCTACTCATCAACCTGTTTGACCTACATCCTGTTGGATCCCCTCCACAGCCTCAGCTGTCTTCTCCCTGAATGTTAACAACCCTGTTTCTGGAAAATCAATAAATAAATAAATAAAATTGTTTAAACCTGGTGAAGGGCTCATTGAGGTGTGTGGGCCTGTGTTTATGAAATTGAAATGATGGTACATTCATGAATCTTATCATTGATGCTAATCATCCTCATTAATATGCTGGATCAGACGATGATTCCTCAATTCAAACAAACAAACAATGATGAATGTGGAATATCTATCAGAAAAATGTAACCACAGTTTTCCTGGTTTCGATTAATTGCTCTGCCTTACAAAATAGAAAAACTTATGATGCTTAGTATATCCGTTGCACACTGGCTGTCAATTTATTTATTTATGTACTTTTTATTTTTTCACTCCACATGACTTGAATGTGAATTATTCACAGAAACGCACAATCAAAGAAGCTGATTCAGAAAAATACACCAGAATAATAATTAGTTGGAAAACTAACCTGAGGTATGAGTGATTAAGGGTTTGTACTTCCTAGTTTATTTAGTTACCTTGCATGGGGAAAATACCAAATTAGCATTAGTTTGGTTGTCCTCGCTTGTTTCTCCAGCTCACCTCTGATGACCTTATGTTAGAAAATAACCCTGATAAAGTGCCCATTTGACTTCTGTTGTAATAGATATAACAAAACGAAACAAAACAGAATTTCCTCTTGCTTGCCTTTAGGAAAAAGCACTTCAAAGTTGTTGATGTAACTGCCCCCCCACTGGATAAAACATAAACAGGGCCCTCTGAATGTCCCTTCAGGGAGTGAATGTGAAAAACTGTTCTCTGCATGTCCAGTCCATGGATTAAATTTGAAAACGTGTCTTTTGGATAACTTTTGTGAATTTTACGAAAAAGTACCCACTGGAAGCCACATTATAAAACAAGCAGTAACTTTTGCTGGTAGGGTGCAACTTTACAGAAAAGATCCATCAAGTCACTATGAAAGCCACTGTAATCTGTACTGTGTGTCAGTGGCTTTTGACAGGTGTTAATATCCTACAAAAAGTAACCTGTGATACCAGGTCACCAAGCTCTCACCGCGTATAAACGCAGAGGTACAGTTATTTACCTCAGAGACGTATTTTGTTAAAATGAACCAGAGACACAGGAGAAGATTTGTGTGGGCAGAAAGTCGCAGGTAACCCTTTTTTTATGTTTTTTTTTTTTTTTTTTTTTTGTGAGGAGTTTCAAAGTGATCTTGAAAAAGTCTCCCTTCTTGATGTGTGCCTGATTGTAATCCACACTTTATAGTAAGATTATCATTGAAAACCATTTCTGTGATTAATTTCTGTAGAGAGGGTGGACACCGGAGCCTAACTGTCAGACAGAAAAAAGACAGAAGAGCAAAAGATAAACAGGAGAGGAGCGCTAAAGGCTAAGACAGGGCTGATTGAGCTGTTTGTGCTAACGTTCATCTCAACCCACAGTCAGCAGTTATTCTGCAGTGGTCTGTTTAAAGTTGAGAGTCTATCAATAAATTGAAGAGTGAGGTTAAGTTAGCTCTTCTTGGTAGATGTGTCTCAGAGCACCGAGCTGTCAGCTGCGCTCAGTATAAGCAGCTACTAAACTACACACAAACTGACAGTGTTTACTTGTTGTCACGTTAGCCAACAGATACATCAAAGCAAGTAGTTGACAACAGCGCTACATACAGCTGGCTACTACAACGTTTGCTTGATGTCACGTTTCAAACAGTAGCACTACGTAACTGTACTGATAAATACCTTACCTCAGCCCGTTGTATCCAGTAAAAAGCTGTCTTGAACAAAGAAAATTTGTTTCCATCTGGTCTCCATTTAATTCCAAAACACATACCTTGCTAAAAGTAATTTACAACGGTTTTCTTGAGGGTGGCCAGTGTGGGCCAGAAGATGGGGAGGCAGTCCAATTAAAGCAGATCCTCCTCATGGCATCTTTAAGAAAGCAGGTCATTAAATCCAGGGAAACATTAAACAATGTAAAAAAGTCATAAAGTAAGACTTGAAAACTTGCTGTTGTTAGATGAAACATAGGAATTAAACCATTACAATGCTAACATTGCTTTGTTTTATTATAAGATTGACATAATTCAACAAATGATTTAATGTGGAATAGATCCAACTTTTTTTTTTTTTTTTAGATTTTCTGATTTTCTGCCAATGCAATATATGAAAGACATCAACACCTGCATAAAATAACCTTTATCATTAAACAGAATATGAGCTTCCAGCCCAGGCACGTCAGAGAAGTATGGTCACATTTCTAAATGCGGTGAATGTTCCCATGTTCAAGTTTTATCAAGCAATCAAGAAAAGTTATTACAACATGTTAAAGGGACCAAAAAACAAAGGTCCAGCAGTTATTGAGTAATTTCAATGAGTCATATCAAAACACAAAATGAGTGAGTTGAGATATTGTGAAAGGATTAAACAAGCTGCTTTACATCAAAGAAGGTTCAAAGAGGTACCTTTGTTAGCTCACATCTCCGTTTCTGATACAAATATCACCTTGTTTCTCCAGGTTCTGAAGCCTCTTGGATATTTCTTTAGCATTTCTCACAGATAATACAGTGTTTTTTTTTTTTAGTGTAAAATAAAAATGAAAAAAATAAATAAATAAAAAAACAAGGGTTGTTAACAGAAACAGGATAAAACAACAAATTATTGCAAATGTCTACAAATGTTTTCTCAAACACAGTAAAGAAAAAAGCTATGATTAAAAATTAGCTTTGAACTTCCTAAGAGACTGACTGATTGACAGCATTTATTCCAAAATGGTCTAAACTGATCAGTGTCACCAAAAGTAAACAATGGTAGACTTAAAAAAAAAACTTCTGATCAAGAAATAACGCATTTCCTTTTTTTCACAAAGGCGACATAAGGTACAGCAAAGCTCTCATGTTAACATTGTGTGATGAGAAAAGCCTCTCTCAGACTTTTCTGAGCATCCTCCTGAGAGATCGTCTTCCACTCTTCGGGAATGATTGCCGGCTCCTGCTCATACTTCTGTGCAAACCTCTCGTTGAACCTCATCAACACATACCTGAAAAGAAATAAAAAGAAAAGAAAAAGCTAACTTTAGGAACATTTGCATGAAAAAAACATAGATGCTTTTAAAGCTTCAACAAACTTCATATTACCTCCAGTATGCACAGGGATTCTGGCTGTTTGGGTCCTCAGAAGAGGTGCTCCAGTCTGGGTATGAGGAGAGGAAGTCACTACATGTATCCCCCTCCATAGGCATGCTGGGCATGTCCTCACCATCGCCTGCATTTTCCTCTTCAAAGCTCGTGGGGGGATTAACACCGCACAAACAGCTGGAGTTATGAGGAAGCATGCCTTTTGGCCTGTGGAGCAGAGCCTTGTGTACCTCATGCCCCATTTCCATCAGCTCACAGGGGGCTCTGCAGCAAGGACATCTCTGCTCACAGCCTCTCACTCTGCTAAAGAGAGAGTCTTGAGGCTGGATTGGAAGAATCTGAAGGAGCTGGTTGCTGTCCACTGTTTGCAAGAACTCCTGGGCTAGGTCCAAGCGCATTGCAGCCAGTAACTCCATTAGACACTTAACAAAACGATCCCATTCTGTGGTGATATTGAAGAGAGGTCCATCAAGAGGGGCCCTGGTGACATCCACATCTCCATCTTTCTCCAACGTGAGACACACCGTCTCTAACAGCACCTTTGTCTCACTGAGCACTCCGCTGGTGCCTTCCAGAGTTTGACTCATTGCTGATGCTATCTTCCCCACAATTTCACCAAGTCTCTGTTGCCTCCATTTATTTAAGGTGGCTGATACAGAGAGGTGAGCCAGCACTGCATCCTGGATCTTTTTCTGTCTGAAGTTGTCAAAGGACAGCAAATATTCCAAGAAACTTTCAAAGCAGTCTTCCTGTAACAGCTCTTCCAGCAAGCTTTGGTGGAAAGCAAGTGGGGAATGATACTGCTTGGCGTTACCTCTGATCTCCTCTACAATATGCATCCCCAGAGGTCTGTATATGTAGTCCAAGACTGTAGGTTTGATGACCATGGAGGTGAATGCTTGAGCCATTCTCTGGCATTGATCCCTCTTCCTGAACTGGTAGATAAACTGTGCCAAGTACCTACTCTTGTTAGCAGTGATACACATCAAAAGCTCAGAGTCTTTGGCGTAGCGGTCATGTAGTGCTTGGAAGTCTTGACATGCAGCGCTACAGAGATAAACTTTCAGATCCACTTCAAAAGCTGATCTTATTTCCATGGATTTCTCCGCCAGAACTTTTTCAACATTCTTTAACAGTTCTGCGATGTAGCTGTCTGAGAAATCAGCTGTTAAGCTAGATTTGGCCACTACAAACTGGTTATACTCCTCTATGATGTTGCTGGCTACCTTTTGAGCCTCTAACCTTTGTAATCTGTTGTTATCTTCAAACATGTGCTTCAGTCTGCTGCGGTATCCAAAGTGCTCATCCTGTACCAGGAAGTTGGAAGTTGAGTTTTGACCGATATCCTCCAGCTTTTTCAAGTGTTTCTGGAGCCCCCGACTGATTAGATTCTCTTTCAGGATATCAGACACTCTTGCTGTGATGTCTTCACGTTCTGATGGCCTGAAATCAAAGCTGGACACTGTTTTTTTCCAAACAATCTCAAATTCTTCTTCTACTTCTGAATCTTCAAGGAGAACTTGAGTCAATTTGCTGATCTCTAAGAGTGCACTAAGCTTGGATTCTTGTTCTTGTACCAATAAGGTCTCAAGGTTTTGCAACTGTGTTGAAGAACAATGGTTCTCTGTTGCGTTTTCAAGTCTTTTGCTTATTGTTTCAGTCACCTGCTCCTGGAGTTCATCTAAATCCCTGGTTAGAATTGGCCTGAATGTGTACGTTTTGAGAACTTCATCTTCTGTCAAATGTGAGTCAACTTTGGACCTGATTTTGTCAACCTCTGTTTTGATTTCCTCTCTGGATTCATCCTTTAACTCATCCAGGAGGTCGTTTTGTACTTTAGGGTCCAGAGCCTTTGCCTTTGTGGCAAAGATTTTCTTTGTTGCCTCCATGAGCCAATTCTCCATGTGATCCAGAAAATGATCCTTCCACTGCGAAAGCTCTGTGCACAAGAGAGAAAAGGCTAAAGCTATATCAGTATCTTGCAGACTAACGGAGAAGGATGCTCTCACCGCATCCCAAACAGCACACAAACGGCAGAAAAACTCAGGCAGGCCTGTAGCTTCTGATTTCAGTGCGCAATTCTTCAGTGCCCCCAATAGATTCTGTTTGAGTTTCAACACAGCCTTACTGTAATGTTCATCGACTGGTTGAGAGAGAGAAATGTTGTACCAAGGCCCTCTGACATAGTTGATACTGCTTGGGGTCTTGGCATGGTGGTGGTCGGTATTGTCAGTTTCTCCATCCCCAGTCTCAGTCTGAAGCATCTCAGAGACACGCTTCAACTGTGATGCCAGTAGTGCGCTATCAAGTCCTTCATCCTGCGCAAGGATTTGGCAAATGGGAATGGAGGCAGATTCTTTGATACGCAAGAGAGCGTTGACTACCACAGAGAAGTTAGTTTCAGACTCAGAACTACCATGTGAAGAAATGTTGTACATTAAAACATTGCTGAGTCCTGTTGCAACAGTGGCCATTTCGTTGTCATGGATAAGTGCTCTTTTGTTGTCATGAGGCTTTGAGCAGAGACCTTCTACATCAATCAACATCAGTAAATCACACCCCATTTCCTCTCTGAGGTATTCAGGGAGACACAAGGGGGCCATATACAGTCCTCTGGTGGATCTTTTCCTCCCCTCAGGAAATGTCACTCCAAACAGTGCAGAAAGAACCTCAGCATTTTTAGCATGATGTACTCCAAGGTTTGTCAGAACTCGAGTCCTGCAACGGTCTTGAGGTAGGCGACGTTTTAGCTCTGCGAAGATGCAGCCGAGCCAACGGGTGGGAATGTTGGAGGCATCTCCGTCCATCAGTTCAAGAGGAATTCCATAAAGAAGAAGGTCTGTTGCTAAACCAGGGAGACGCAACACACTGTGGCTCCCGCTACCAGGGCTGATGTGTGTTAGCTCAAAAATTAGACCCATCTCACGCAAGAAGTGTTCAAGCCCCAACCACGGTGTGTTGAGCTCCCGGGGCTGTGAAGCTTCAGAGGGAACATCTGGGGAAGTTTGTTGCTTGTTTGTTGCAGAAGGAGCCGAATCTGGCTCCGCTTGTGTCAGCTCTGGTCCATCTTTCTGTGTTACATTTTCTTCAGACTCTGAAAGGGAATTGTGGTCAACAGTGTCTGAATCCACAGTGTGTTTGTTGTTTCTGTTAACCTCTTCGTTCTTCTCATCTGACGCCATGCAAAACTGCTGCTCGATGAGCGGATCAGGACTATGCTCAAGATCATCTTTCTGTTGTGGCTGTGGTTCTACAGACTCCTCTGTGGACTTTTGTAAACTCTGCTCTTCATGGTTTAAATCTAAATGTTGAGCCGAAGCTTCTTGTTCAGCATCTATGAGCTGCTCTTCAGCATCTTCTTCTTCAAATGTTGAATCTGTGCAGAAGCTATCACTTTCCTCCAGTGTCTCATTGGCTCCAATTTCAAGCTCATCAGAATTTTCAGGCACAGCATCTTTCGTTTGCAGATTTGTGAATAAATCTTGTGGTTTGTGTTTTTCAGTTTGTATCAGAGAAAGTTTCAGCTTCATCCAAGTGAGAAAACAAGATCTCTCTACTTTGTCAGCTCCAAAAAGAACATCAGTGAAAACCTTCATTGCTGGTGTCATTTTGTAGCTGCTCAATGCCACCAGGATGTCTTTTTTATCTTGTTGCATTTGAGGGCTGATACTTTTACCATCTTTTTTCTTTGTTTTTTCTTCCTTTTCTATTCTGGCCAGTTTGCTCCACAATGCACCCTGCAGAGGCAGCTGTTCTCTTTTAAATTTGGCAGATCCTTCTTCTAAACCTTTCAGTACTTCCTCTGCTTTGGCCATTGCCTTTTTACAAACTGTACCCTCATCTATGTTCAGGCCAAGCTCCTCTGCTAGTTTCGCTGCTTCCTCGAGTGTAACAAGATTTTGTTGATCTGCCAGGAGATCTTTCAGGGTGTCAGACAGCCGACCACACAGTCCCTCCTCACTCAGAACATTCCCCTGGAGGACTGATCTTTCAGAGAGCCCCAAGCTTTCACAGAGTTTCTGATCAGCAAACTCAACAACCCTGTTGTCGTGTTTCTCAGTGTCTGAAAAGTCAATCAATATTAACTTTCTTGACATTTGTTTGCAGGAAGCAAGAAGTTGTTTATCTTTTTCTCTAAGATCTCCACAGAAAACAACAACAGCTGAAGAAGCCTGGCATATAAGGCTGAGGTGTTTCTCATGTGTGCTGGCGTCACCACGTAAGTTAGATAGGACCACAGGGACAGAAAACACATCAATTGACGGGTCTCCGGTTGGAAGATACCACCCAATCTCTACCAAGCCATTTGAGAGTCTTCTGGGAAGCTGTCCCCCATCCATCTCCCTGTGGAGAAACATTTCCCGTGGAGAATCGGGTCCACTTATAATCTTGTTCAGCACTTGTGATTTGGATACACCACAGCGGCCAAGCTTCACACAAGAAATCATTGGCATGTATGTACTTGCCAAATCCCCTTCCTGTATCTTGCTGTTGGTGTCTGAGGAGGGAGACCTCCACTGGCTCCAAACACTTCTCAAAGGCCACAGGAGGAAGTTACTGGGTTCATCTGGATCTATGTTTGGAAGAACCAGAGGCACAGCAAACTGGCACTGCACCATGCGCACCGTCATCTCCTGCTGCAGAAAAGAATTGGCAGACATATAGACAGCTGACACTAAATCAAGGGGGTTTATGTCACATTGGCTTTCTTCTCCAAAACCATTGATCATTCCTTCAGGTGAGTGGTCGCCATTGGTCAGAACATTGTCTTGAACTTTGTAGCAAGGACTGCGGGCATCTGGACTCAGCTGCCAAAGGCGTTGGAGGAAAGCACTTGGCAGATCCTTTGACTCAACAGGAGCTTGGGTGTCAAGATTCCAAGTACTGATGTCCAACATGGATGCAGGGTCAAGTGGTTTAGTCCAGAAAGCCTCCAGGCCAAGCTTATTGAGAACCTCTGTCTGAGCATTCTCTTTTAAAGGTTCTTTTTTGAAAGAAAAAGACAAAAAAAATTATTAAGACTGTGAAAAGGAACCTTTTTATCTTCAGCAGCAGTCTGGTTTCATCAAATGTAAAGTTAAAGCTCCTGTGAGAAACAGTTTCTTTTGTTTTAATTTTGGTGCTTCCAGCAGACAGTCTTCAGTATCTTGTCTTAGACAAGAAAGTATTTTTTCTTTCTTTCTTTCTTTCTTTCTTTCTTTCTTTCTTTCTTTCTTTCTTTTAAAAGACCTTATCCTGATGTATCAAACAGTCAAAAGTATAACCGAACAATTATCTTTGCTGAGACAAATGTAAAACAAAGCCCTTCTGGCAATTTTCCTTTCTTGACACCTTCCCCATTGCAGCAGGAAGAAACATGAAAAATGAAGAATAAATAAAAAAGATAACTCCAAAATAAAATAATTATGATGATGAAAAGTCCCCTCAATGATGGTTCAGTTTTCTTTTTGAGGTCATAAATAGGCAACGATTGCAGTGAGTTTTAAGGTCAACTGGAAAGTCCTCACAGGAGCTTTGATTATTATATGATCTAGAAAGAACATAATTTCTGTCTCTTATAGAAATGTATTAAATGTTCCAATTTTGAACAAATAAATAAAGGTGTCTTTTACAAAATAATTTCAGAATCATGTTTTAACCGTTTTAAGAAAAAGTCTTTATCTATTTTTGTGCGGTGGGTTAATTAACAAGCTGTTACACCTCAGTTCAAGGTTCCAACTTGATAATCAAACAAACAGACGTGATCCCCAAAACAGACCATCAAAATTACAGTGTCATTTTCAACTTAATTTTCCCTCCCTGCCACAGACTCAGTGATTATTATTGGGTTAATACAATACTACAAACCCAGTCAGTGTCTTTTGTTGAACTTAACGGTTTTCTGATTCCAAAGTTACTCATGATTTAAGTTCAGAAGTTCGCAAGAGCCTGTCTAACTTATTATCTTTAACTGATAACACTTGTGCTGATAATGGTACAATTCCCCATAATCAATTTTGGTTCTGTCTTATAAATTTGTCACATTATAACATAAAGATAAGATTTATCAGTTTTTCTTTCAAAACTGTGCTTTCAAACCCCTGAATTCATAATTACAATTGATAAAACAATTGTTCATGATTAACTTGTGATTTTAGCATTTCTTATACATATTCACATACTTTTAGCAGCAAATGGGCTTGCGTGATGCAAATTAATAATTATTATTACTGCAAGACTCAAATGAAAAAGGCCTCCACTGACTAGAAAAATTTCCAGATTCTAAATTTTCCTTTAAGATATGTAATGCTCCAAAATTAACTAAAAACATAAGATGGAAAACTTAAGCCCCATGCGCAACAACTAGTCAGCACACTGACTGGGGTCTAACATTAATTTATTCTGCTAATTAACAGTCCTGAAGGTTAACTGAAAACTCTGTTTTGGTAAGCAGAGAAACATAAAAAATGGACCTTACACACTGGCCAGGACACTCTTGTAAAAGAGGTTTGAATCTCAATGAGGCTTTCCTGGTTGAATCATTTTTAAATGAATTAAATAAGATTAAAAATGTCACACAGAGTTATGGTGCCTTACTTTTCATACAAAAATGTCAACATGGTTAGTTTTTTAACTGGGTCAGGGGAAACTTTTGGCAAGATGCTCTTGCACTGCCAGTGCATTCTGCCAGTGGTTGGTACTTGCGGCATACTCCACCCCCTCACAAACAGAAAAACAACCTGTTCACATCAAAGTAAAGACTCAGGTGTCGTGCAGTGAACCATCTCGGGCTTTAAAGTTTAACTTCCTGCTCTAAAGGCATGTTTCTTAGTCTCATTCCTCTCAGGGAAATTGTTGTCTGCTAGCTTTTTACAACCACTAGCATCAGAGAGCTACATTGGAAAGCAACAGGATAAGAGCTCCACATGGTAGTTTAGTCCACAGAGCTTGATGTAAACCACGCAAAGCTTGGTCTCCACAGAAACATTTTAACCAGTCATAGGAGAGTATAGAACAATGCTGTAACCTGCACCAACTTGTACTAACAACACCCTGCTGTTGGTCTGAGTTGAAGTTTTTGCAGACCATAATACCATAGTCTCATATTAACAACACAGAAAAGAGGTTCCACCCTGTGGTTCTACTTGGTACTACAGTTATTTCTCCTCTGCCACTGACAGTCACAGCAGGCTGTGGGTCATGTCACTGACATAGACTGTGTATTAACAACAACACAGAACATGTGTGTACCAACCATGCATATAAACTGTCATTATAAGGAGGAATAACTTGACAGCCCTAAATGAAATTGGTTTCAAGTTTTTTCTACTGCATCTCTCCTCTGTAAAAAGTTTCAATGTTTTTTTTGTTTTTTTTCCCATGATCTGGTGATCTGAGCTATGTGATTATTATCAGTTTTGTGTAATAAGCCATGGATGTTAACCTTATCATAACTCATCATAATACAGTACCGCCTAAGCAGTACTGCCGCCCAAAGATTTGTGTAACTAATTTTAGAGAAATAATTTACCATTTACAATTTTTCAGCACTTCAAATACACTAAAACATAGAAACACATAGGTTTAACATATAAATAATCTCCTGGTAGCTTGAGACAGACAGCTTCTCTCTGTAATTGTTCAACTGTTCAGATCCTATTAGATCTTGGTATGGCATTTGACCGGGACATCCTATTACAGGGACTTGAACACTTAAAGGGACCGCATTAAGATGATTTAAATCCTATTCATCAGATTATTCTCAGGTTGTTCTTGTAATCAGCATGCCAAAGCTAGTCAGTTCCACAGTGCTTGAGCTCAAACCAGTTATATTCTTATGCTCAAGGAAGTCATAGTGCCGTATTACCCCCCACAACACCACCGCTGTGGACTGTCTCCTGCTTGTCATACTTTAAGTCCACCAAGGTGTTCATTCTGGGCACATTCTATGTTTTCTTAGGCTAGCATAGCCAAAGACAACATTCCTTTACATTACATGATGAATGACAGCTTGACTGAACCCTGTCTACTTGTTATACAGCATTATAAAGAAAGTTCAGAAAAGATCCACTCATTATGAAACAAACAAAACGTCTTAGAGAACTTACTTTTCTTTTTGCTGCTCAGCCTCTTTGGTAACTTGACCGACATGATGAATGCAGCAGCGTGTCTTTCCTCTTCTTTTTAGATGGCTTTTTGTGCGCTGGTCAGCCACTTATCATATGAAGTGTTGTCTGGAAACCTGTGATTAAAATTCATAATGTAAACATGACTGGCCTACAAAAGCAGCAAAAAAAATCAAAAGTACCACAAAATCCTCTTTGTGTGCATCTCCTTTAATCACATGTGTCTGTGAAAACCTCAGTCCCTCTCTCAAGGTTGTTGTCTGCTGTAGCCAGCTGTCTTACCGATCTAGGCAATTTGGAAAGAACAGAAATTCTGGTTTGTCCTGACTTTCATCTCCTTGATTCACTTCACTGAACCAAAAAGCTCTTCCTTGATTTGTTTCTCCTTTCTCTGTTATAAAAACTGGTTCACGACAGGCTGAACATAATAGGCTGGTAAATTTGCTGCTACTCAGATCGAGAAGTCGGACGGATAAATCATCTCATCAGGTGTCTATTTATTTTTTTATTTTTTTAACCATAACAGCTCCTCAAATTCAACTCTCCATTGAGATTGGCTGGCTCTCTTGTTTCCTGTTTTAATAAACTAGATACATGCTGTATAGTAAAAGTGTTTTGTTGACTGTCAAAGTAAACATCATAACTGTTAGCAAAGAAAGTGGTTATGTAAAAGATTACATGTTTTTAATTGTATGTCACTGTTTGTGACCTATGAAGAAATGTGTGCATCTCTTACTCAGCCCATGGCTTGAGGAAAATATTGCAGATTCGTTCACTTCATTTGACAAATATATGAATAAATTAACGTGAAGAATTGAATATATAAGTCATAGAGTACCTTTGTTTCTGATAAGTTTCATACAAAACTTAGAATCCCTACCTTTGGTTCCTCATTGAATTCTTGGTCATGAACAAGTATCCTCTCATAAGATCAGTCACCAGGCCGGTGTCTGTCTCTCTGAGAGGAGCTCTTATACCTGTCTACTTGGTGACAAGACACATTCCTTTCCCCTCCCATAAGAGCAAAATGAACATCAGTTAAATTCACAAACACACACTCACAGGACACACCAAGAAACAAGTGACACTTGTGATTCTGTGGAACCATCTACACGACAGACTTGATTCTCAGATAACAACAACCCGTGTCTGTCTGTCAAAGCTGAGAGCCTGTTAAGATGTTGCACTCTCCTGCACAAAGGATTATCATTGGTGTACAAGGGTCACCGATGAGGCCACAGACAATGACGCACTCCTTTGTCATGTGTGATCACTCATGTATTTATATCTGATCAGGCCAAAGACGAAGCAAACTGGAGCTTCCTTTTCTTCACAGCCCACCTCCACAGTGGTGTGTTTGACCTCAAACAGCACATAAAACTCTGTTATGATTCTGTTATGCTCTCAGCCTCTTACTTTGATTTGGTTTCATTATTCAGACCTAAAGAACTTAAACTGAGCTGTTTGTATTTGTATTTTTTTTGTTTTATTTTTTGCTAGGTGCCGCCCTGTTGGCTATGGCTGCCTTTTGCAGCAGCTCTCTCTTCTTTGTCTGTTTCTTGTGATTTTTTTGTCTCTTTTCTTAAACTTTGTATTTGGAGTGGATCATTATTTTGTTTGGCTCATTTGTTGGCAAAAAACTTGTTGTGGCCTCAGGGATATTTTTACTACTTTTTCTCCTGTGTTTGTCTGGAGATCCTACATGTAACCATGGCTGCACTGTTTACATGTAAACTCAGCTGTTAGCAGCCTGTAGCATGTCAGCGCTAACTGGTGTAAGGCCTGATGTCTTCCCACAAGGTGAGGAGAAGGAGGTGAGGACGTCGTGCTGGTTCTCAGGTGTGAGCTAAGAAGTGACGACATGGATCTGTCCTTCCATCCATGTCATCACTGGGAACGTAAGATCTATCTCCAAAAAGATGAACAAGCTAGCCATGCTAACCCAGCAACAGAGGGAATACCAGAGGGCAGAGTAGCATTACGCTATTCTCAGACATGGCTAATGGAGCTAACATCAGACACCAACGCCACATTGGAAGAGCTTCACCTGCTGTGAGCAGACAGGATCCAGGAGACAGAGATGGAGCATGACTGAAGAAGCTCAGTCCTGGACCCTGTGGAGGTGGAGGCTGGCTGAACTGGAGAATGATGGACAAGCTGTCATCATCTATTTTCTTATGGACCTTTTTGCACTTTCTCTGCACTTTCTTACTTTTGTTTTCTTGATTGCTACTGTGACTTCAATTTAGTTGTACTTGTTACAATGACAATAAAGTTCTATTCTATTCTATTCTATTCTATTCTATTCTATTCTATTCTATTCTATTCTATTCTGTTCTGTTCTGTTCTATTGTTGCATTAATACAATTAAGGAAGAGGATTCCTTTCCTTGGTTTTATTTGGAATTACTTCCTGGTAATTGGAAGCTTTTATAGTAATTGTTGAAGATTTTAACAACAGGAAAATGAAATATTGATATTTACTTTCTCTTTTTTAAGAAAGTCTGGATCTCTTCACTGCTGGAGAGGTGACCACTCACCTGCAGGCTAAGACTTGTGTGAGAAAAAGATTACTGCATCTCTATTTCTGTCCTGCAAAGCTCTTTAGCAGCCTTCCACTCATGTGTCCCAGACTGTGAGAATAAAGTTTGTGTGTGTGTGTGTGTGTGTGTTTGTGTGTGTGGGCATGTCTGTGTTTTAGCCAGCAGGTGTGTGTGTGTACACCTGACAAACTTGAGTGAGTGGACAAACTCAACCCTGTGTGTTTGATTGTCCTTCACTAGCTCACACAGCTCTCCTGAGGACTAACTTTCCAGCAGCAGGAGCGAGGAAACTAACAGCGAACTGAGCAGAACAAACAGAACATTAAGGAATTATCGAGACTGAAGAAGGAAAGTGGTCAAGATGTTGATAACCATGCTAACAGCCATGTATGTGATGGTCAGAGTCGTGGAATCGGTAAGATGATCATGACAAGAGATTGAACAGAAGTAGATGTCTTGTTGATAAAAACTGTATGAAATGATACTTAGCATTAGTTAAACCTGCTGCTTTCTTTGAAGGTATTCATATCAAAGGTGATGCTCTGGCAAATACCCTATAGTTTGGCTGTAAGCAACACTGTCATGTTCTCTTTTTGCAGGTTTTCACTGCTGATTAAAAATCAAGGTTTATATTTGAAATGTACCAAGGTTGATGTTAGAACAGGAGATCAAATTAGTGCCTGGAAAATATGACAAAATACAAATACAATCAATGTGATGTTAATCCAAATAAGTCATGTGATTTATGTTACACTCTTCTCTGCTTATTATCAAACACCCCAAATTGAAATTTCGAGTACATGTGGGGTAGATCTGCTGTGAGAAGCCAAGATACACCAGGTATAACAATAATGCAAGTAGACCAACCTGATATAAACTATTGACTGTTATTTTCAGACATGTGAGTGAGAGCAGCTCAGAGAAATAAAAATAAACCTTCACACCCACAGATGAGTTTTGCTGTTGCTTGTGTTTCACTGCACACTTGTGCACTTTTAACCTCAGAGTCCTTTCACTTTCAGATAGGGACGAGGTTCGCAAGAGAGCAGGACCCATTACCATACTTGGTGTCCCAGCCGTTACCGTGGCAGGTCCACTCTGTGTCGCACAGCCGGAGGAGCAGCAAAGCAGAGGAGGTCAGTCAGAAGCAAAATCTGCACAATCAGTAAAGAAGACCCCCCACAGTCTGTCTCTTTTACACTCACAGCCTAAGAGTCCTCACTCTGCTGGACAGCGAGGTGCTCTGCTAGGGCCTCTGTCTTACTTAATACTCAAAGGCAGCTTGACTCAGCATGTGAGCGTGTAAGCCTGGTCACATGTTTGGCGTTTGTTTTTAGTCTCTCAGACAAGGACTGCCAAGGAAATCAGGGGAAAAGATACTTAAGACACCATTTATAAGCACAATCTGATTAATGTAGTAAAACAAAGTCCAGGTTTGAATCAGACTTTGATAAATACCATAAATTGAGTAAAAAGGCTTTAATAGAAATCAATATTGTCACAGTATCGTCAGGCCTTCATGGAGGAGTACTGGACTAAAACATTCGCCAGTTTTTATATACTATAGACATACATGAGCATGGGTTATTCATCTCAGAAGTTTTTGCCAAACTGAAAGTTACTGTTTTGACAGTCACTTTTAACCTATACCTTTTGTACAGATGAGCAGTAAGAGAAAAACAGAGTGCTGAAATGAAAAAGCAAGAACACATCAGAGAAACCGCAGGAGGTTCACAACAAGAGCAGAGAAGAAACACATTTCTGTCACATCACTGAGGAGATAATTGACCTTATTAACAAGGTCATGGAGCCTGTGTGTTGGATTGAACACATGCCAGCAGCCAAGCAGACTGGTAAGCAGGCTAACGTGGTCCAGTCTTGCAGCCTGTTGCTTTTCTGGCGCTGCTGTGTTCAAGCACTAATCCCAATCAAGGGGATTTAACCCCAGAGGTCATTCCTCTGACTGCAGGTAGAAAAGGACACATATTCACTCAGGTGCAGTCACACATGTGCATTATATTTAACATTATGTAAAAGCAAGTCGCAGAAAAAGCTTGTGTGACAATCCCTTTGCATTCTTACAGTGGAATGTGAACAATTTTTCAGTCAAGGTCTAGATAAGATGTGACATTGATTTTGAGCATTCCTCCAACATATCATATCGTGCATCTTGCGCACCACGTAAAATCAGATTTCTCCATTTGCGTCAGCAGAGGTGTCCCCTACCAGAGCGACAACTTCCTGTGGTGAAAATGAAGCAAAGGCTGAAGCAAAAACATGCAGTACTTCAAGTTTCTACCAGGGCTGGATCAAAAAGCTAAAGAAGCTTCATAAGAGCCGCTCTTCAAAGCAGAAATAAACAATTTTACTGCTTGATGAAATAAATAAGTTTGGTCTGTATGTTAGGGAGGCTCTGAAATGAGTTTTTTGCTAAATGTTTGAGTTGATGTCTAAATCCTGATGAACAGAAAACTAACAGTAAGCAAAACTTACTGAAAACAGCTAACCACACGATCACAGTGTGTAAGTACTTAGTGTTAAAATAGTTTGCACCATTGCAAACATTAGTAAAGCCAGTGTTTCTTAGTCACTATCTTGGTAAGAGATTATACGTTTTTTGATGCGCTTCTCAAAAAGTCCAGTGTGTAACCTGAGGTTATTCATTCATTGATCCAAAGGAAATACTCGGGTACAGACAACTTTCTTTCGATATATGTGTGAACCGTGAAGACTATAAGCAGTAAAATCTGTATGCTCTACCCATTGCCCAAATCACTACTTCATCTGTCCCCCTTTTGTAATATCTATCTTCTGGTTTACCTAAAGTGCCCCCTGAAGTGATTGTGTAAGTGACAAAAAGAAAAAAAAAACTCAAACAACCCTACGTAAAATGTCTCAAATAGACAGCCCCACCAGACTTCAGTCCTCTTTGCAGAATAATATCCAGAAGCCTAAATATTTCTTCAGTTTCAGCTCCAGTTAGTCGAGTGGTGAAATTACAGTTCAACCATAATCAGACTACAATCAACTTTATCTCCATTTTCTAGATTAAAAAAAAAAAAGTCATGTTCTACAAGCAGCAATCTGTCATCAGTACCTGTTTATATCTGGGTAGTAGTGCAATGTGGCATAGTGGAACTCAAGTCAGTCCAGGGCAGCTGCTCTACAGCCAAAACAACTCATGCCTGATGAACAGTGGTGACTTTTTATCAGTTTATTAACAAGCACAGTCCTACTCTGGACTTCTTTTCCTTATTTGTGAAAGGACTTTTTTTTTTTATCAACCAAGCTTATCCCTTTTGGTTGTAAGCTAAGATTTGTGAATAGGGGCATATCTCGAACAAACAGGCAAATTGATCCACTCCAACGATCTCCACTTTATTGCCTTTGATCAAGAGTACTGGGGCATTAGCTGAAGTCAGCATTTCCAATAAGGTGGCACCATCACTTGGCTTCATATTCCTTTATTTAAGACTGCATCAGTGTTTTTCTTTTTTGTTTCTTTTACAGTTTGATGGCCTCAGGAGGAACAGCATAGGTGTATATCGAAAGAGTGAGTACTTCACTGAGCTGATGTTCATGTCTCCAATTTCCCAGCTGTAGTTACTTTTGTTGTTAAGCTAAAAGTTTGGAGGTTTTACTGTAAACTGATATAAAACCTTGATCTGAGAAAAACATTTATAAGCGCGCCATACTTTTGAACTCTATCAGTGCTACACACCATGTCTTATAGGTTTTACCTTTGTCTCTCTTACCCTGTGTCCCATCCGGCTCAGACTCCAATGCCAGCAATGGTACATGCCCAGTGCCCCCTGTTCCCCCACTCAGCCCTGTGGAGGTGGAGAAGGCGGCTGCCACCATCCAGACTCACTTCAGGAAGTTTCAACAGAAGAAACAAAAGAATGGAAAGTAAAAGAGCAGAGTGTGGTGTGGTGTGGTGATGGTGATGGTGCCACAAGTAGGTGTGAGGTGTGGATTCACCAAAAATGAAAAACTTCTGTAATGACGCACACATACATCCCAGCTATGTTTTGAATAAGTAGAGCCGCTGGCTGCGTGACACAGTATAAACTGTGACACACAGCAATAGTCAACATTTAATTCATTATATGTAATACCTTATTCAGAATGTGTCTGAATATAATGTGAATATATTAGTGTGTGAATGTGAGTGTGACTGTGAGTAATATACTGATGACCAGTGTTTTGATCATGTAAATAAGAAAAATGTTTTATTACTGGTCAACATTGTGGATCTCCTGAAATGTATATATATCTCTAAACAAATTAAATACATGCCAATAATAGCCAGTATTTGTTTTATTGCAACACAACTCCCTCTAGTGGTTTTTGCAGAAAGTGACTTTTTGTTTGTATCGTTTTTTTTCTTTGTTTTTTTTTTTTCAGTGTTTCTTTCAAAATATAAAAACCCTCTAAAAAATGAAACTTTTGCAAACCAATCAGCAGCCAGTCACAGCGCATACCCTGCCTTTTTTTTTCTTGTTCACCAAAGATTGTGTAATGAATGGTGATGAAATAAATAAAAAGTTGTATTTGGAAACATACAGTACACTGTGATGTGTCTTACTGCAGTAAGAAGACGGTCCAGAAAAAACAACAACGTATAAATGAGCCGGTCTGCATATATTTAAACTGTAATTTATTTTTTAGTGTGTGTGTTGTTTTCAAAGTGTCTTATGGGACAATTTAAATCTAATGGTTTCCTTTTTTAATACAAACTTTTTTTTTCTGTTAAAAAGTGCAACTGGACCGAATGTCAGAAAGATTGAGATGAGTTTTGAATTTTGGTGAATTTGCATGTGACACATTTTACAGATTTTTCTTTGTTATGTCAAATACCAAGGTATCAGAGAAGGAAAACTATCATGCACAAGATCAGTATTTTTCAGCAGTTGTTTGAGAAAGTGAGGTTTCAACATATTCTTGAATTATCTCATGTTCACAAAAATGTCTGAAGCATATATATATATATATATATATATATATATATATATATATATATATATATATATATATATATATATATATATATATATATATATATATATATATATTATGGCCCAAAGCTAATAAAGCAAGACCTTGTGAAATGTTAAAAAAAGGTCCCTAATTTCAATAAATATAAAATCAAATGACTTATTCATAATTTCAATTTTACTATAAATGCATTTACCTTAGTCCTGATTTTGTCATGATCCTCTTGTTGAAAATACTCAAAGTAACACACACACACTTATTGATTCAGGTCCATTCCAGTTTCTGTCTAAAGAAAAAAATCCCTGTTCCCAGTGATGTTTGAAAACAGTTGTTACTTACCTTGATCACACTACAGGACAAACATGACTGCTCCTCCTTTCTTTACATGCCAATGAAAGAAAGAATTAAATGATCACAGTTCATAAAAAGATAGCTTTATTGCACAAGGTGTTGAGTACTCTTTTTCTGTTTTTGTCTGTTTTCATAGAAAAAAAAATGTTGAGTTAAACACAAGCAATTGCAATTGAAGCAGCGTTTCCCCATAAAAGTTTGAGGAACAACCTCTGCATTTTTAAAATGTTTTCATTAATCCCCCTTTTATATTGTTCACTTCACCGGTTCCATTTTTTTATAACCAGTAAATTTTCAGAACATGCAATGATGCTGTCCTCCCCTATAAAGTGAACAAAAAATCAAAATAGGCAAATTCTAAATCAAAAAACCTGTTACAAATTAAAAAAAAATAAATAAACAAGGGAGAAAATCTAGGAAAAAAAAATCAAAAAATAAATCAAAAGGAGACAAAACAACCATTTGCCCTGTAAGAAAAGAAGTCAGTATTGTTAACAATGCATGGTCCACTCTGTCATGTTTGAACTGGTCTATAAATCAAGATAAAGCAGTGTCTGTATAATTCTATAGTTTTTCATTAAGTCCTCTTCAAATTCGTTACAATAACTTCAGTTCAAAGTTTACATTGTGCCCTGGTTTCTAGTGAAGATGTCGAAAATAGTACTCATCTATACAAAACACTTTCCTATGTACACAAATCTTCTGTTATGGAGTAGAAATCATGTTGTATAAGTGGGCAGTTGGGGAGGGAGGGGGGACTGGGAGGGGGCTTCTGATTGGTTGAGCAGATTAGGAAAAGGTTAGGGAAGTAGCACATGTGAAGTTGTCCGTAGGAACACAGACTGAGTCAGTTTGAAAGTATGCTGTTTCATTTAAAGGAGGAATTCACACTTTTAACTAAATTTTTAAGCTGCACATAAATTTCTAAGAGTAAAAGAAGCTGCTTTGTAGTTAAAATAGTGACACATGGTATGTTTATCTCCAAAAACTGCAGAGTTCAGAGGTCTAGACTTTATGCTGGGCAAAATTATCATTGAAGTACTTTGAGTATGAGCAACTACCAAGAGTCGAACATATGAGTGCAGTTAACGTCAATAAGCAGCTGTAATACAAGGGCTGCTACTGCTGAGCACTACTCTAGTGTATGAACCACCACAGACCTACAGGAGAACAACTTTGGGGTGTCCTCAGGACTCAAACCATGGGTTCATATTTTACAGAAAGAAGCATGGCATCGTGCGTCTAATTAGTTAGTGTTAAATTAAAGATCATAGACCACACTTCATTGCATTCTCTGGTTCCAAATGAAGACACCAGAAAGGATTACTCAACAGTGGTGACATCAAAACTGTTATGAGACACAGATGGTGAATTTTAAATATGGGATTGAAAATGTGATTAATCACAGCTTCTGAAATTCAGGGATAAACAGAGATTCAAAAATGATCCCAAGAAGGATGCAACATTTTTTGAACACATTAAAGGGTAAGTACCACATTTTTTTAAATGTGATCACTTGAAGTTTTGCATCTGGTAAACGTGGCAACTATGAAAAAGCAGAAAAAAATAAGTAAATCCCAGAGTGTCAAACTATTTAAAGCAATACATTGAGTTGATATTTTCAGATATTCTTAAAGAACCCACAAGATGAAATTTTACCTGATTCTATACATACCACATACTTTGATCAAACTGACAGCAGATCAGTGTTTTACAGCAGAGACAACTTCAGTGAAGAGTAAGGGAAAGCAGGTTAGACGAGTTTATTTCATCACTCCATCTGATATCCATACAAGTGGAGGAAGCCACACATGGGTTCCCTAATCCCCAAACACTTGTTTTAGTCTGAAAACAAGTGTTTGCACAATTTGAAACAGAAAGTCCAAAATGAAAGGCATCATGAACATTAACAATGCAAAGTCAAATCAGTTCCCCTTCAGTGTACTTTAAAATCAAAGGAAAGACTTATGGACAGATATAACTCTATGTGGCATGTTTTTCAGCCTGTGGTTTTCAGAGGACTTGTGACACAGATAAACAGAAGTATTTGTTGGTCTGTTTTTCTTCATTAGTAATAGTCAGGTAATGGCAGTGAGTTTGTGAACACACCTTTGGAAGGTACAATACAACATTTTACAATAGGCTCACTGACTGTAGAAGCTTTCCTTGTTTCACTGTTTCTTCTTCAACACCACACGTTCTGCACTGAATCATCGACCACAGCTAACCAGCAACACAATCTCACACCATATTCTGACTTTACTGTGCTTGTCCTCTCAGCTGCTACTTGCTGGTGCTGCAGCTGGAACATCTTCAGAAACCGCGAAGGGGGAGTCACTCTCCAGACTCCAGTCTGACCCTTCTCCCTATCTCTCTTTCTCACAACACCACTTTCTTTCTCTCTTAGATCTTCCATCTCTTGGTTGTGCTACCCGTTTAAGCCGCCCTTTTTTTCTTCCTCTTCTTTGTCCTTTTTTTTCCTTCTAGCAGTTTTTACTCTGAGCGATTGTCTTGTGATCTTTTATATATATTCTCAATTAGAACGGCTTCTATATTTCTCTGCTTTTTCAATAATCATATATTTGCTATATATTTGAATAGAAATATATATGTACATACTTTTGAAAACAAACATATATCTTATCCATTTTCTATTGCGAGAGCCCTGATGTTAGGTTTTGCTACTGCAAAACATTTGGAGCAACTCTTTTTTTTTTTTTGGAACGATCTTTGTTATGGGATTACGCTTTGGGCGAAGAAATGAGGGGAATTAAAATGAAAGCTCTAAGTTAAAAGATACAGTACCATGCATAAAGCTAAAATTAATTCCAGTAAGGTTGAGGGACTTTTAGTTTTGTAGACCACTTCTTTCTGAGGACAAATTTCCTCTCTCTGCTCTGTCAACCCCCTCCTTACTATCAACTCCTGAAGTTACTCCAAATCCTCCCAACACTTGAGCCTTCTATTTATAAAGTCTGTTCATATAACCAACACCACCTCATAGGTATATGATTTTACTTGTATATATCATAAGAACTTTGCTGGATGTTTGCAATTCATTTAAAGGTGGAGTCTGCAGAATTTTCTCAAAAATTAAAATCAAGGACTAATCCTGCTCAATGGTCACTTCTGGGCCTTTATTCGGGCGTGTCACTGTCTGTGTCAGCCTCGAACCCCCTCCTTTGCCTGTATGTTGATGTTTTGGTTGTTTTGGGCCATTCCTGGGCGGAGAGTTGGCATGGTTACATCAGCCAATCACAGCACATCCAGTAGGTGAGTGACTTTGTGTGTTGAGTCGAATGGCTACGAAGTGGATGTAGCTGAGAAAAAAAAAACACTACCAGAGTGAAACAAAACATCAAACAAATAAAGCTTTTTACTAAACGAGGGTGACGCTTGGCTCAACTTTCACTCGCCTTCAGACACTTGGAGAGCAGCTTAGGATGAACAGTGATGCAAGTTTGCTTTCTGCTAACCAGGTATGTGTCAAATAACCAAGTGATTAGCTTGTGCTAACATGGCAATTCAGGTGAACGGCTCTGGAGCCTCTCCTACGTAGAAACGCAATGTTGCGGGTGGTTGCTGGGATAGTGAGTGTATTCACATAGCTTGAGTTGGATGCTGTGGTTGGTGCTGCCGCTGGCACTGAGCCAAGGAGGAGGAGCCCAGTATGAATGCTGTGTTTACAGACAAGTAAAAGTTCCTACAGACCCTACCTTTAAGTTGTCATGTAGCATTTCTGTTTGTGCATATAAGACCTCTTGCCTCAGTCTGTCTGTTGTTTCAGCTAGCCAGTACGCTAGCAGTAGGTCACAGTGACACTGTATGGATATGATGGGGACTCAGTGAGGAGACAAGACAATGGAAAAGGATAGAAAGAGGAAGAGTGGATACAGGTAAAATGAGAAAAGTAGTAGCATTGTTGAGTCATGTTGAATCCCCAAAAGATCTCTTCTTTCTTTGTTCTGAGGAGAGAAAATAAAAATCTTCTTTGTCACCTATTTCATTTCCAGCATTTCTCATTCTCAGATAAATGCCTTCAAACAAACAAAGGATAAAACAACTTAAAATGTTGGACCAAATTAGAGTCATAGTGTTACATCATCAGCATAACCGTTATTACTGTCCCCAAATTCCTTTTTACAGGTACAAAATGAGCAGTGGGGGATGGGAGCTGGGGTCAGTTTTGACACAGACATCTGCCCGAGAGGTCAGCATACAGATTGATTCTTAAAAAAAGGTCCACTGTTGGTGTGTGCCTGCCACATGTATACATATATATATTTACACATATACACCCACACACACACAGGCTTGTGAAGGTTTCTGTACTCGGATCCATTCTAACTTTTTCTTAGTGCACATGAGAATATATTTCCAAAAATTCAAAATTAACACATCAAAAAAGATGAAACAAAAAGGTTTGGATTCATCTTTTCAGCTTTAAGATACTTGACTTTTTTCAACTGCTCTGCTTTGAGTCTGTGTATTATAAGAGTCAATTAAAAACTCTATGCTCTGAAATTCATTGCATGTGTAAGACAACTCCCCACAACTCAAGACTGTTATTGAGACGTCCCTTTAGTCCTTCTAACGTATGAATCCATTACAGAGCCAGTGTAATACCAAGGTTGTTGGTTTATGCATACGGTAGGAGCATCCTGCCATTGCACAATGCTGTGATATGAGCTCTCCTTCTTTCAGAGACCAAAGAAGTACCATATTTAAAAAACTAAATCCTTAAAAAAAACTACAAAGAAAAAGCAAGCCACCTGGTTCACTACACAACTGTCTCGATCCAGAAAACAAGACAGTGCACTTAAAAAGCATTTTGTGCATGAGTACTGAGTCTTATCAAAATGAAGTTATGAAGTGAACAGATAGATCATATGTTTTGGCAAGGGATTTCCATGGTGATGAAATAAGAGCTAAAGAAAGATGACAGTAATAATAAAAAGCAATCAGGCAGAAAGAAAGGCAAACCCCTGTGCTGTGGAGACCCACTCTGACCCTTTCATACAGTCGTGTCCCCCTGCAGCCTGGCACAGAGCAGGCACTGACGGGTCAGCTGTGCACGCATGTGTTCTTCACCTCACCTTCCTTAGAGGCTCCAGGCAAGCGCTGGCTCAACCAGCCAGCATTCTGGTAAGAGTTACAGTGACCAGCTGCAGTGACGGCAGGCTACACCAGTGTGTATGACTTGGAGTAGGCCCCTGCACCTCCATCCCTCTGCTTCTGCAGTCTGCCTAAGCCCGAGGAGCTGCTCTCCAGGAGAGAGTCTCTAGATCCTCCCATCTTGGAGGAAGATGAGGAGGCACCTCCAGGAGTCCCTCCTGAAGCCCCTCCACCAGAGGAAGATGAAGCTCCTGCAGCTGCAGCCGTAGCAGCTGCTGCTGCTGCTGCGCTCTGAGCCACTGAGGAGGAGGAGCCAGGCATGGTGAGAGTCCTCTGTGGAAGTGTGGAGCTGCTAGAGCTAGCAGTCACCCCTCCACTCCCACTTGCTCCACTACCTCCTGTGGCTCCTGTAGAGGCTCCGGAGGAGGTGAGGTTGGACAAGCCAGAATGGCCCATGGTTAGAGCCTGCTGCTTTGCAGAGTCCATAGTCACATGACGGCCCTGGGTGTGGTATGCCCGCTGGGCAAGGCCACGAATGGAGGCTTCACGTGGGGGGACCACTGGACAAGGGTCGTGATGCTCTGACTGCTTTCGGAAGAAAGGATCTGACTTCATGTAGAGAGGGAGGTTACAGTAGTCACCTGGAGGGGAGAAGCAAGAATTAATGCCTTGATAGACTCAACACCACCGCTGATAAAGTTGGAATAAAGTTTCTACCTCTTCTCCTATAAGGATTAAAACAATGTGTTGATACTGTTAATCTGTTAGTTGTCACTTTGTTAAAAGAAAATTTGCTTTGTAAAAACTGGATCTCGACTTTGCTGGTTAATAACAATTTCTTAGATTGATCACTTAGAGTGGTGTGTGAAAATAAAATGGTGATTTTGAAACATAGTGAACAACATAATAATACAGTGTGATCTTTTCAGGACCATTATCTTGAAAAAAGAGGTTATGATTATTAGACACCACTCACTCTTGGCGCGATGTGGAATGGGCACAGCTACATTCTTGCCACGGTTGTAGTCCTGGGGTTTGGGCGGCGAGGCAGTGAATCGGCAGATACCGGGCTCTGACGGTGTGCTCATGGACGTCATGCTGTCTGCGTTGTCGTTGGTACCTGTGGTCATCTGGTCAGATGAGCTGTCAGAAATAAAGCACTCAGTAATCTCAAATTTGGCGTGCTGCAGGTGCTCCTCTAGCTTGGCATGCTCATATGCTCTTGCAAGCTCCTCATAGGTGGAGGAGGCACTCTCTGTGGACACCATGCTGTTTCGACCCTTATCTATGGAAAAAAAAGAGGACAGACATCAAAACTTTGCACAGTTTCTAAAGTTTTTTAAAGCTTTGTGGTGAAGCCAACTGCAAATACTCTTTGTCATTTCCCCAAAAAACAACCCCTATCTTTTACGTGCTCGTTATATGGGGCTGCAAGCATCCGTGCACCCTAACCTGTGTCCTGTGAGAGGCTGGCACTGTAGCTGTCACTCTCTGTGACAGTGATGCCATGCTGGGAGCCAACTGTGCGCCAGTCTGAGGTGAGAGTGCGGGCTGGCGTGGAGGCCTGGCACTTGGTTAGGGTCCACTGGCTGGAGTATCGATTCCTGATGCTGTGGGCTGACTTCACACTTTTTCTTGACACAGGGTCTGGTTTTAAAAAGATGAAGAAAAGGTAAAAATTAGACAGTATCTGAAGGTTTGAAAATGAATGTTCAATTATGAAAATGAGGTATTCTGGTCCATAGACCTTAGACAGATCTTAAAAAAGTAATGCAAATGCCGAATAGAAAAGGTAAAAATACGACAGGTCTAGGATAATTAATGGTTGCAAGAATGGAGAGAGTGTATTTACTTGTTCCTGGTCTGATGTCTGACATGTCGATCAACGGGCCAGTGTTTTGGATGAGAGCAGGGTGATGGACTGACACTCCTGTGCAGAAACTCTGAGGGTTGCCAGTTTGGTTGAACTCTGTGTCCGTCACAGGGATTGTTGCTTTGTCCTCGCCTAGAAGACCCAGAACTAATATTTCAGAAAAAGTATTTTCATTGTTTCATTTGATCCAACACTCTAACAGAGACAACTATCTGTCTCTTTCTTTCTTCGTCTCACCAATCTGCTTGATGCCTTCTTTGTCTTCAATTAGCAGCTGCACTCTGGGGATGTCAATGTGTAACCGTGGGCCCTGGGGAGGTCCCTTCACTGGGGTGTCAAAGCTGCGGTTGTTTTTACTAACAAAGAGTTTGATAAAAGAAAACACAGGTATTCACAGTTTAGAGGTAAGTGAAAAACAAAGAATTGTAAAATAATTTTCAGCCTGCTTGTGATATATCTTCCTGTCTGATCTAAGATAAAGAAAGTTAAAAAAGAAAAAATACTCTTACCTGATCAGCATCTCTGCTAGGCTTTTGGCATCTAAAGGGAGTAGGAAGTACAATAAGCTTGTTTCTGACACAAAAATAATTTTTTGCAATGAAACAAGTTTTAAAATGAAGTCAGAGTTTATCTTAGAACTCTGCCTCTGCTTCATGAATCTTTGTAAACACTGTTTTCTTCCCTTCTACTGATTTTTCTCTTACCTCTTAGTCTCTTCAGCCTCTTTTCCTTTCGTTTCTTGCGGATGATGAAGAGCAGTGCAACACCCAGTGTCACTAAGATCACAGGACAGCCAATAGAAAACAGCTTTTTGACATCATCGTTCTTCTCCAGGGGGGATTTGATTGGTGGAATTGTGCCTGCACACAACCAGGAAGAGCCACATTAGATACAGCCTTAAATCCCCCTATTTTGTGTAACAGATTCCTAGCATATATAGTGCAGTCCCCACAAAGTATAGTATATCCCTAGTAAAAATAAAAGGCATTTAACTCACTGCCATCAAAGTCCAAAGTTGCAAACTGTGAGCTTTGGTTGCCACAGCCAGCGCTGTTACAGGCTTTCATCTTCAGCTCATACCATGTAGCTTCACGCAGCTCAGCCAGGAACACATCTGTGGTTGCATTTGTGCGTACGTTCTGCCAGGCCCACGTACCTGCAGCATGTAAACACATCAATACTCACTCTGCTTCTTTCTTTTCTGGTTTATGATTAAATGATTGTGTGATAACTGTACACCTGATTTTGGGGTCAGTCATCTAATTTTATCCTTTGGGCAATTTATTCTACTGTTACCACGTTGTAAGTTGAAGTACACTGTCTCACCCTTTGGTCTGAACTCCAGTGTGACAGCACTGATTGGACAGCCTCCACTGGCCCAGCCCTGAAGGTTGAGGCGGGCATGGCTGGAGTTAATGTGGGTGAAGACGGGCTGATCCTTATTAAACTGGGGTTCTGTAAAAGAAGAAAGATCCTCAACATGAAACAAAACAAAACATTTATGGTAGTATTTAGAAAGTGCTTGTTAAACATCACACCTTATGAGCAGACCTTAAGTATGTGATTCAGATAGTGCAAATTTTATTTTATTATTTTGCTTAAAGATGCTGTGAGGAGGATTTGTTCTGATTGGACTGCAGCGCCACCTTCTGGTCCAGAGTCTCACACACACTGTTGTGAATTCGTGACTTTTAACAAGGCCTGTGTTTTTAAAAAAAAAAAATCAAATAGGGATCGGAACAATTTTTTTTCGATATAGACAACTTTTTACTAAATACAGCATGCTAAGGTGAGGTATTTCTCAACAGTTACGTAACGTTTGTAAAGTTACAACAAGCAAACACTGTAAGGTTGTACCATAGTTTAGTAGCCAGCTATATATAGCACTGCTAGCAGCCCAATGCTCTGAGACGTGTCTGTGTAACGTTAGTGAATCCTGGTTATGTCCTGCCAGTCATCTACCAAGCAGAGCTAACGTAACCTCACTCTTCATTTTATTGATAGACTCTCAAGTTTGAACAGACCACTGCAGATTAACTGCTGACAGTGGGTTTGGATGAACATTATCACAAACTTAGCCCATGTGTTAGCCTTTAGCTTGAGTTCAATCACTCTCCAGTTTAGTTATCTCCTGTCCTTTTTCTGTCTGACAGTTAAGCTCCTGTGTCCACCATTACTTCAAAATCACACAAATCGTTTTTCAGTAGAGGAAAACCCAGATCTTTCTTCTCATTTCTAAACTTTATCAGCTGGCATGGTGTTGTCACAGAGCCATAGATGTGCTGTAAATCAATCTGGTCCTGCTCGATCCAATCGGTAAGTTACAAAGTAGCATTTAGGAATAACCTATATTGGCGTTGATAATCTCATTTAAAAGTGCAGATTTCATTCAGGCATATATCTAGAAGGGAGACTTTTTCAAGATCACTTAGAAACTCCTCACAGCCCCTTTAATACAGACTAATGTGTAGGTATCCAAATCCTAAAAACAGAATTGATCGATAAATCAATTGTAATTGATTTATTGATCGTTTACTTGTTCCAACGACTGAATTGCTCAGTAAGTGGTGGAACTAAAAGAATGTTTTTGACAACAGTCTTTGCTACGCAAAATATGTATCCTCAAAATATTTACATTGTCTGTTATTTTTTATTAATTGTTAAGAATTTAATGTTATTTATCTGTAGATTTCTTAAATCGAAGAATAAATTATATGTGAAAAACCCCTATTTAAATAATTTCTTGAAAGTTTTAGGATACAACTGTAACAAATGAACTATGCATTATTTTTCAACAGAGTGCACACAACACAGGTTATTTGATGCAAAGGAAATGTGTCTGTCAGAGTTACAATTTTTGCTGCCCTACACCCTAGTCTTTTACCTCGCCCATGGGTCTTTGCCTCTATGATCTCACTGATGCGTCCAGCTCCAACACTGTTCTTTGCTGCCAGTTTGACTTTATACCAGGTGCCACATCGCAGGTTTTCCAGTTTGAAGGAGCGCTCGGTAGAACTGATGAAAACATCTTTCCATTCCTCTGTGTTGTCTACAGAGTACTGCAGCACAAAACCTGCAGTGACAAAAAAAGAGGACATGAACATCATGATACGATTTTTTTTCAATCAAATTTTTCAATGACCACCTTTTAAAAACCCATGTTGCATTTGTCTTTCTTTGGTTAGTTGCACCGCTACTGTCCACTAGGTGGCAGAGTGATACTGTATCTTCCCCACACAGATCTCAGCTGATCCATGATTGGTCTAGCTGTTCTCAATGTAAGCTCCCATTAGTTACCTACAAACCCCAAGACTGGGGTGGCGCTGACTAAGCATCTATGCAAATGAGGATTTGTAATGTAGAGCTGTTTTTATATTCAGCTGCCTTTTAAAGCCAACTCCCTCCGGCGCTGAGACACTCTGAATCGAGCCCTTCATCTCTGTCTGTCTGTCCTTCTGTCTTTTTATTAATATATGTATATCCCTGTAACATATTTTTGTCCCCTCTCTCTCTAACAGATGGCGCGATTGAGCCCAAAACCTCAGACGAGTTAACGTGTACTCATTCTGCTGTAGTTCACTGCAGAAAACTGAAATGTATTGAGGTGTTTTTGCTCATCAAGTTTTTTTAAACTAGAAAAATGTCTTAATACAAGTAAATTTTCTTTAATTCCATTGGCAGATTTTTTTTGTTTTTACGTCACAAGCAATTCAGACCTTACTTCATCTTTAAATGACTTGAAACAAGACATTTTTCTGAACTGTTCAGCTGAATGTGGCTCATATTAAGTCTAAAAAGACATTTTTTACTCAAAATAAGATAAAAACACTTGAAAGATTTCTGTTTTTGCAGTGTAAACACACTGCAAGTTCTTAGTGACTCTGTTTTTTACAGAACAGGGGAGGAAAGCAAAGTGTAACAATTTTTTTGAAAGAGAACAGCAGAAAAACAGACTCTAGCATGACAGATTAGAACATAACATCAATTCTCAAAACAGGATTACAAGATTACAGGATTTGTTCATTCTGTCATCTCTTTTTGTTATTTTTTTTCCATCTTCACATACCCAGCTGTGCATTTAATAAAAAAAAACACTTCATTTTTTTAAATATAAAGAGTACAGAGTTTTGCTGCTGTAGTGATAAGAAATCAATGCTTGATGGGAAGTTTTAGCAAATGGCTTTACAGACTGACATCTATTTAAGATACTGTACAGTAAAGTCAAGCATTAATTGTGGCCCACACACACACACACACACACACACACACACACACACACACACACACACACACACACACACACACACACACACACACACACACACACACACACACACACATCACATTTCAGTTGGTCTTTCCATCACTTACAGCTCAAAAACAGATTGGTTTACAGACGTAGTGATTTCTTAAATAATGTTAGCATCCAGTATCATTTCAAAATTAAACATTGTTTGAAAACAAATTAGTGAAAATAAGTTAATTAGTGAAATCAGGTCTGGACTTCTGAGGTATCATCTGGCTGAAATTTGATTAGAACATCAACATGCCTAACATTGTTTCTTGGAGGGGTGAAGGAGGGCAAAAAGATTATGACAGTACTCATTCAAAGCCATGCAAAAAGTGAAATCCCATTTACACAAAGATGTGATTTCACAGCATTTTATCTTCCTCACTGAAGTAAATATTATGATGATGGCTGAGTTCTTTTGAGAGATATTAAAAAAAAGGGTTTGACCATCCCCCACAGAAAAAAAAGACTGTGAATGAGCAAATGGGCTACTGGGTCCATGCTACTTTAACTTCTGGAATAGAAAGCTCCTGTGTATGTACACAGTTCGTTCAAACCTGAGTATGCTTGAGAAGAACTCATTAGACAACGGTAAGAAATGAAAGGCTTAATGATTGTAGGACAATAGATACACTGAACAAAAACAGAATCAAAATACTTTTGTTTTGCTCACATTTTCATGCGCTTAACTAAAAGATATTTTTTTATCTACACAAAAGGCATATGGTATTTCTCTCTAAGATTGTTCACAAATTTGTCTGAATCTGTGTCAGTGAGCACTTTTCTTTTGCCATGATAATCCATCCACCTCACACTTATCAAGATGCTGATAAGACAGCGTGAGTATTGCACAGATGTGCCTTAGGCTGGCCACAATAAAAGGCCACTTTAAAATGTGCAGTTTAACTGTATTGGGGCTGAAGAGGGTTGACCAGGTTGTTGTTGATTGCGCTCTGTGGATTGTTGGTCCACTCCTCTGAAACGCGCTTTGTTATTCGATGACCCAGAGCATCCTGAACGTGCTCAATGGGTGGCATGTCCAGTGAGTGGTCATGCAAGAATAGGGATGGTATCAGCAACACAGGGCTGTGCATGAACATGCTGCAGTATGAGGTGATGGTCATGGATGGATGGAAGGTCCTCGGCTGGTATGGTTATACTTGGCTACATGGCCAGTTGGACATTTCGCCAAATTTACTGAGACGTCGTTGGAGACGGCTCATGGTAGAGAAATAAACAGCTCTGGGACAGCTGTGGCTCAGAGGTAGAGTCAACATCTCACAACCGCAAGGTCAAGGGTTTGACCACAGATCCTGCAGTCACATACTGAAGCGTCCTTGAGCAAGACACTGAACCCCAATTTGCTCCCACTGTTGGTCAGATGTGTTAGATAAAACCAATGGTTCCCTACAATAGCAGTCTCTGCCATCAGTGTGTACATGTGGTGTGGATGGGTAAAGCGCCCTGAGCAGTCAGAAAGACTAGAAAAGCTCTATACAAGTAGTGGTCCAGTTACCATGAAAATATTCTTTTTATAAAAGAAAGACATGGTAAACTACACTCAGGAGTCAAGGGAATTTCACGTTTTTCAAACATTTACTTTATATCTAAACTTCATATTATCAAGTAATCCTGTACAAAATTCACTACAGGATCACCTACCCCTGATAGAACTGCCTCCATTGTCTCCAGGTATCCAGGCCAAGGTGATGGAGGAGGTGGAGGTGGTGGAGACAGTTAGACGAGGCTGATCTGGAGGGACTGAAGAAGAAACACAAAAACATGCTTAATATTTTAGGGAGAACACCCTTGTTCCTTTAAGGAAGTCATAAATATATTTGTCTGTATACTGCTGTTGGTTATGCAGAATCATGAATGTATTTCATGTATTTACATGAAAAAGAGCAACAGAGTGCAGCCGAAGTCTAACCCTGAAATAAAATAGCAGTTTTTAGGGGTAAATGACATTTTTTTTGCAAGTGGTCGTTTTCCTACCTTGTACCAGAAGGTTAACAATGATAGTGTCAAAGCCCAGCGTGTTTGTGGCTGTGCAGGTGTAGTAACCAGAATCTTCAGCTTTGACAGAGCGCAGCACCAGGGTCCCATTTGCCAAAATGAGACGTTGTCCATCAAGAGACACTGGAATAGCTGTGTCCTCGCTAACAGAGGGTGGGAGAGACAATCACGGGCAGATATGGTAAGAATCTTCTATAATGTGAAGAAAGACAAACTGATCTTAAGATAGATACTGATACAGTTTCAAAGGGGTAAAGGATAAACTAAAAAAATGAATGATAGTAGGTGTGGTCTGTGTGCATAGGCATCTAAATTGACAATTTTCATGTTGATTATCCAACAATTGCATAATGCGTCAATGCTAATCTCCTGAATGAGAATACCTCTTCTAAACCCTTGATTGGGATCAAACAACTCTTACAAGAAAAAAGTGATCGATTATCTGCAAGGAGAAGGTTAAAGACAAACTATCATACTATAGGCTGTGTCTTGGGGAATTGGTTCCTTAAATCTATGGACAACTCAAAGTCCACAAGGGACTCCACCAGTCGTTAGCAGTATCATCTCAGCCGTGTTTAACATCTCCAAGCATATGGCTACCATCGTTGTGCCTATGGCTAGGAACACAACCATCACATAATAAACTCCCAGCGTTTCTCAAAAAAGTTTAGAGATTTGGGAATGCATCAGAATGAAAGCATGCTTTCCTACCAGTATCTCTCAAAGTGACCAGTCTCTACATGGAGGAGGTATAGAGCATGGCCCTTTCCTTTTTTACAGGAGATACCCCCAGCCACTGGTTCAGATATGTGAATGATGTCGGAATAAAGATTCAATCTGATAAAGTAGAAGTTTTGACAACAGACCTCAACTCAGTATATAGCAACATCAAGTTTACCCCAGAAGAAATTCAAGGGAAAGCTTTAACTTCTTAAGCACATAGAAGAGGACAGAAGCCTTAACACCATAGTTCAGAAAAACAACCAACACAGACCAGTGCTTCCTGAAAGAATGGTCAAGGAGGCTATCTCTGTAAAACTTAAGCAACCTTCTTTCAACAGAGGTGGTGGCCTCAGACACGGCTTATCTACACTAGTGCTCGCTGAAAACTTCACTGATGTCTGATTTCAAACAATCGAAGTAGGTAAGCTGTATGTCTTCAAAGGTGAATCAAAAATATACAATTTACCTAGTTTCTCAACACATGAAAACATTCTATCTACAATCAAAGAGGCAACAACACACCATATTTGGGTTGTACATTTTTGTTGTACATTGTAACATTTTTGGGGCAGATCCTCACCTGTCTTTGGTCCATTTTATTGTAGGTGTAGGTTCTCCCACTGAGCTGCAGGGCAGCCGCACCTCCTTCATCCAAGGAGTGGTCACCGTACCCCCAAATGACAGGATCTTAGCTGGAGCTAGAAGGAAACGAAGAGAAAAGCAATGCCCTGATTAATATCTAACAATCACTTTATCTTGCCGTTGTCAAATAAACAATTTTCAAACCCAATAAACAAACACCGTGGAGCTCTGAAAATGTGTTCGATCGATAAAGAAATGTGATGCCTGATACGCAATGTACAAATTGATTTGTTTTCCATTTGGGATTTATTCAATAAACAGGATTTACTGGTTAAGAGTGTGTTATGTAATTACTGTGATTCACACTTTGTGTGAACAAAAAATCAGTGTTAAGTGTGACATTGTCCAGCAGAGAGTAGCATATGAATAAGAATACAAGACAGGACAAGAATGAGCATGGAGGAAATGAAAAGATTTCCTTTTATTCAGTCACATAACCTTCTCATTCTTCCTCTCCCCACCCTCTCCCTTTCTCCCTCACTCTGTATTTCTTTCTCAGGCTTAATGCCACTGCTCCAGTGCACTTATGTTAAGGTTGAATGAAGTATTGAGTGGGCAAGCCTGGAGGACACTGCCTTTTACAGCTGCCGATCAGCTGACGCACCCATCTATAGAAGTGCACGCACACACAGATAAAGAAAAGGATAACATGATGGCAAATGCACTCTCTTCATTTGCTTGCTCCTTTATTCTTCCTGTCTGTTAATCCAAAGCGTATTGATTTAACTGCCCTCTTCATTTTCTTAAACACACCACCTGCCTCTCCATTGTCTTGTATATTAGTTAGCTCTGCCTCTGTCGTGTCATTTTCTCTCCTTTTGTCCATCCGCTGTCTCCCCCTTTATCCTCCCTCTTGCCATCCACTTATTCAGGCCAGTTTATCTGGTTCCTCTTTGAACTCTGAAATCAATAACTTTCACTACTCTGGTAGTCACACGTACAAGGGGAAGAGAGGTTAAAAACATATGCAAAGGGGGAGTTATACAAAGCCAGTGACAAAATAGGAGCCTGATGATTCACATGATTCAGTGTCATTGGGATGTAGAGCAAAACATCCTTTGAAAATTATATTTTTAGTTCATGGTGTCCACAAGAGGCTTGAAGAGGTACTGCTCTCACTGAAGTTTCGTCACAATGCTGCCTACTAAAAACAGAAAGAAAAAGCAGAATATCATCTATCGTGTCCAATCAGTTGTCTAGGTTAAAATCTGTTGTTTGAGGGGCCCTTTAAAAAAGGAAAAGAATACAACACTGTGAGAAACTGATGATAAAGTTACTTTTCAAGGTGCTAAAGGAGTTTTACAGGTCAGTCTATATTTGTCTTCTTTTTTAGTGCTGTAAAGTTGCAAAAATTATGCAAATAAGTCAGTGAATGTTGAAAATCCTCACCTGTTTAACACAGTTGTACAAAGGTTGTGGCCAAGCTTTTTACTTTTTCACCTGACTTCCCAACATTTGAAACACATCGAGTACACCCTAAAGTCCCTGGTCTCTTTGCAAGTTCTAATTGTGTGCACTTTTTATCACTTTAACTCGTGATTAACAATTACAAGGACAAGTCATATAATCCTTTTTGATTTCATACATCTCTTCTTGTTGTCATAACCAGGTGCCTACAGCTGCCCCAATGCAACCTGACTGCCCACAGTATGCTCAGACAATTAGATGCAAGATGCTGGGAGCTTCTTTAGTCTGAGTCCCCTGGTTTTTATCAGAGAAACAAGCCCAGAAAACCTTTAAGTCTGTTTTTTGTTCTCAACACAACACAGGCTCCATACTTTGCTATTATCACTGTTAAACGCTGAAAAAAAAAATCTGTTACAGAGACCCACAGTCTAATGATTTCTCATGGACTTAAAATGTAGCGGACCAGCCCCGTCAATATGTTTTCGGCTGTCCAAATATAGCGCTACTTTGACCTTTTCTAATGTCCATAAGGCAGCAACTGATGATTTATCATTTATCATAATGATGACCTGTTTGAGATCAATGCAGAGCATTATTTCATGAAAAAGATTTCTAAACATCACCTGTTGTGATACCTGAACATCAAGTTCGATAATTTTATAACTCATGCTCTTATTTAGATATCTTTAGAAAGCATGCCGTTGATGAATGCTGTCAAAAGATCAAACGCATATTAAAAAAGAGAACTGGGAGAAGGCTGTACAGGATGCAGGAGGCATTTTTCAGTGGTAGGCATTTCTAAACTGAACAGTTTGGGGTTTGATGTGTGTGTGTGTGTTTGGGGTAAAACTACACTTAGATCATTTAGAGAACAAGTCACAGGTGATATGTAAAATAACCTTATATAGTTGTATGTGGTTATATAATAAGTAAAGTAATATATATTTGAACACTTTAAGTGGACTAGAGCTTCAGTGGGACATGCTAAGGAATCCTCAGTTTCAAACAAAAGTTATACCAGAGGCCAACCTTTTAACCTCAGGGACTCACCCTTTGCTGCTGGCTCCACAGTGACCTTGTCGCTGTAGTTTCCCCGGCCTGCTGTGGTAACAGCTGCAGCCCAGATCAGGTACTGCTGTCTGTGGTTGAGGTGAGTGATTCTGTAGAAGAGCAGCTCGGGATTTGCTTCATACTCACTGGGCATCTAGAAAAAGAGGAGGAAGGAAGGGGAAAGAAAAGAATAAATGCATTTTACTACTCTCAAAAAAATAAATAATAAATAAATAAAACAAATTCAAAAAAATACATATATTGAAATTTCTCTGATATTTTCAATATAATCATGGGATTGAAAAATGTATAAATCATGTCACTTGCTGTGCAGCACAAAGCAGAATCTGGGGTAAAGACATGATCATTTTGCCACTTTACTGAAGAAGCAGACATAATGTGAAGGACTGAGTGAACATCATTCTAATGTGAACACAGCCTGTTTCCTTTCCTCCAGTCAGTGCTACAGGAATAGAGAGAAAGGAGGGGGATAAAAGATCCAAGGTTCTGGGGCATATTATTTTATGATATGCCAGAGAAGCAGAGAGAAAGTATGGAGCTGCAGGAAAGGAAGACGTGAGGGGGGTGTTCGTAGAGACAGAGAGACAGACATGAGGGTTGGATTGGGAGGAGGAAAGCCCACCCTCTTCTTCCGCTGTTCTCCTGGGGGAGGGCAAACAGAGATATGAGACAGAGCAAGACAATGGGGTACAGATAAATGAGTCAGTCTGAGATATCATGAACAGTCATACACTAATGAGGCCTATCTACTGCAGGCATCAGCAATGATAGAGAGAAGAGGAGAGGAGGGGGAGGAAAGGGAAGCAGAAAAGAGTAAGGGCAAGCAAAGGAGAAGAATGGATGAGAGGAAAGGGAAAAGGAAACACGGATTGAAAAGAAAAGAAGAGGAGGCAAAACACTGATACACAAACACACTGACTGACATATACATACTGTGGGCATACATGACCTGGAGGTGGATGTGTAATTGCAGTGTGTTTAACCCAGCCATGTGTTTGTTGTCTAGACATATATGGATCACTGTCATTTAGACACAAACACACACACACACACACACACACACACACACACACACACACACACACACACACACACACACACACACACACACACACACACACACACACACACACACACACCAGGGTTGCTGTAACTGGGTTCTTGTACTCAGCTTTATAACAAAACATACCACGTGTAAAGCATACATTGTAAATGGCAGAACCTTCACACCCTCAGTACTGACTGACAGGCACGTACTATGTTACTTCAGGCGGAGCTGTCCTAGTATGGATACTAAATCAAAACTTCTTTATTCACCATAATCCATCATTCATTCTAATTGCATCTACTTTCTTAGGATCTTCGATACCTACACACGTTTTAGAATCCTTTAAATTGTGGAGACTGTGTTCTCATCTACTCTTGTACATTTTAATAATAGTTTCATACTTTATTTCTTTATATCCAAATAATATACATAACTTAATATACAAATAATGTTTATCACCAGGCAAGTCAGCTACTTTTTTATGCATAATGTTTACACTAATGTATTTCACATTTTTTTTATAAATGCTCTTTATACTAGGTATTCATAAAACTGATGCGCCCTGACAAGAATGCAGTGATCTATCCGTCTATCAGTGAAATAAAGGTGTATACAGTTTTACATGTGCCATATGCAGCCCTAACTGTCTGTGAGAGGGCAGGCAATACTGTTATGTATCAGCCCATTCAAAAGTATCTGGTTGTAGATAAGTGGGTGTGTGGCGTCAGCTGGAAACAGCAACACCGTCTCAGCAGAGGCTATGAGTTAATCAAACCTTGTAAAACTTCAGTAATCAGTGTTTGTCATTTCTAAAATCTTAGCACGTATTTCTCTTTTACTTTTTTTTGATAGGGACCAGGTTTTGTCTGGTGTTCTGAGGAGATTTGCTGCTTCATCAAAAAGTGGCTACAAACAGCAAATTAATAATACATTCTATAGATGTGTGTGGAGAAATGTATCTACAATATACCTTATCAAATAATACTATTGCCACGTGTTAAATTACACGTAAACACAAATTTCTAATCAGCCAATCACATGGCAGCAGCCCAATGTACTTATGCATGTAGACATGGCCAAGACAAGCCGCTTGAAGTTCAAACTAGGCATCAGAAAGGGGAAGAAACGTGATTTTAGTGATTTTGAACGTGGCATGGTTGTTGTTGTCAGACGAGCTGGTCCAAGTCTTCCAGAAACTGATGATACACTGGGATTTTTCAACATATCCATCTCCAGGGTACACAGAGAATGGTCTGAAATGCCTTGCCCCAAACCTAACCCTAATCCTAACCCTGAACACCATGTCTGAACACATAACATCCAACCTTGAGGCAGATGGGCTACAGCAGCAACCACACCTGGTGCTACTTCTGTCAGCTAAGAGCAGGAAACTGAGGCTACAATTCACACAAGCCCAACAAAATTGGACAATAGAAGCCTGGAAAAATGAGGCCTGGTCTGATGAGTCTCAATTTTAGATTCGGATGGTAGGGTCAGAATTTGGCATATACCACATGAAGCATGGATCCATCCTGCCTTGTATCAATGGTTCCGGCTGCTGCTTTTGTAATGGTATGGGGATATTTTCTTAGCACACTTTGGTCCTCTAAAGCCACGTTTCCACTAAGCAGACCGGTTTGGTTCGTCTCAGTACGGTGCACATTTTGTAGCATTTCCGCTGACTTATCACGACAAGATCCCCAAATAACCTAGACGAGCCGTCCCACTTTTTGGGACCCTTTCGTATGGGTGCCAGAGTGAACCGATCCGCTCTCAGAAGGTGGAGCAACAACACTGCAGACCATTGATTAGTCAAAAGACTCATTATTTACCTGTTAGTTACCTGACAGTGGCTGCATTTCTCCTGGCGGCACACAGTCTTGTCTGAAACGAAGCTTGATTGCACTTTGTATCAAAGAGCTACATGCCAATCACAGAGAGGACAAAATGCTGCATGTCTTCACTCTATGCTCTTTGTTTACTGTGTCGCGTTTTTCTTCTTCGTTGGATTTATTAGTGGGGTAAACTGTGTCGCGCTCCAACGGCAAAACACAATTGTTCAACAGCTGCGGCTTTCGGCATCTGGCTTACACACCGCCTACCACGAGAGGGCACAGTTTTGCTGTGGATATGCCAGCAGGATCAAGCTTAACTGTACCAAACCGCGCTAAACCGTACTGAACTGAACTGAACTGGACTGCCTGGTGGGAACACGGCCTAAGTACCACTTGAGCATCGTTTCAAGTCCACAGCCTACCTGAATATTGTTGCTCACCATGTCCATCCCTTTATGACCACAGTGTTCACATCTTCCAGCAGGATACCGCTCCATGTCATAAAGCTGGAATCATCTCAGACTGGTTTCTTCAACATGACAATGAGTTCCCTGTACTCAAATGGCCTCCACAATCACCAGATTTCAATCCAATAGAGCACCTTTGGGATGCACCTTTGTTGAATCAATGCCACAAAGAATTAAGGCAGTTCTGAAGGATAAAGGGGGTCCAACTCGGTACCAGCAAGGTGTACCTAATATGGTGGCAGGTAATGCATGTCTCTTCTCAATAATACTCTAAAGCTGCATAGTGGCTAAGTGGCTCTATTCAGGAGGACACCAGTGGCAAAGTCTTGGAGTCTACGTTCAGGTACTAGCCTGGAATAGTGCCAACAAATCGTTTTAGGAGTCAGTTAAAGCAGCAGACATGTAAAAACCTGAGAAAAGTCTGCAGTGTTGCTTAGCACTGTCCTCGCCTGCTGGGTTGTTGTCTGCACAACACATGGTTTATTCTGGGCAAAAGATTCCAGTATTCATGTTGTTTTTCACATTTATGAGCAAGCCGTCATGGAGGAATACACTGGGCTTTTTATTACTTCCTTGTGTTCCCTGTTCATCATCCATCCCTTTTGTCTGCATGCATTCTGTATTTTTCTCTCCACCTATCCTTTACACCACTGCACCATCCTTCGTTTCTGCCTCCTGCCATCACTCTTCATCACTCTCTCCATTTTCCCCCTCTCTCTCTGCTCTCGCCTGTCATCTGCAGGCCTCACTTCTCCTTCCATCCACCAGTTACCCCCCTCTGTTTAACATCCTCTCTGCATTTCCCCTCTAACTCTCATGTATATCGATGTCTTCTTTTCCTCTGCTGTGTACATTTGTCTTAACTCTTCTCTGCAGGCAGATTCATGTACAGACGGACAGATGGATGGATAGATGGGTGGATGAATGGGTGGGTGGGTAGATGTTGGGTGAAAGCGAGGGAGGAGTGACAGAGTGTGTGTTCCTGTAACGGATATTAAAATATTCCTCCGGCGTGGAGATAGCGGTGATCCAGGGAATGATAGAGCGAGATAATGAAAAGAGGAACAAAAGTACTCCCTGCACGGTGTGTCTGACCCCCCCATCCCTCCTTCCTTCTCTCCAGTCGCACTCATTTACATAGTAATCATTCTGAACTCTGCATGGGGGCTTCAGAGAAAGAGAGAAGAGACTAAGATAAATAATAGATAGATAGATAGATAGATAGATAGATAGATAGATAGATAGATAGATAGATAGATAGATAGATAGATAGATAGATAGATAGATAGATAGATAGATAGATAGATAGATAGATTTATTCGTGTGTGTGTGTGTGTGTGTGTGTGTGTGCCCGTGTGTGTGTGCGCATTCGTGAGTCTTTGTGTGAGTGCTTGCTGCCGGCTTGTTTTCTGCCCTCGTTGATGAACAGATGAGGTTGTCCTGGCAACGTGATGAGACGCAGATATGCAAATGAGGCTAGAGGGTGAGTTTGCACGCACACACACTGCGGTAGAAGAAAGCTAATTTCACACACAAAACACACACACACACATCCTGCTGAAACTGCAGCACAAAACTACACACGCATGACTTTGCACCACAAAACACACAAATGCAGAACAGTATCGTCATGTGATAAGTTTGCATTTATCTTAGCACGGTGTAAATGCTTCATTCTACAAAGAAGAGGATCAGGTCTGCTCTATCAGTGGCCATGAAGGAAGGTCTTCTTCCAACCTTTTTCCTGGTTCATTTACTTCTCCATCCCTAAAAACCTCGGCACCCCTCCAGTCACTCACCGGTTGGCCTGACCCGGGGCTGGAGCAGTAGATGGTGTATTTGCGGATGATTCCATTTGGTTTGTGAGGGGGTAACCAGGATACCACTACACTGCTGGCAGAGGAGGGCACAGCTTTGATACCAGCTGGGGGTCCAGGGTCTGATTCATGAAAGGGAGAAAGACAGGAAGTATAACATGTGAGTTATATAGAATTTTTGCATTAAGCTTCTAAAAATACAAATTCTCAAACACATATACATGTATTTGTGTGTGTATGTACAGAATATTGAATTTCTGGTTTGCAGCTGTGTTTTCATTATCAATCATTTTTATGGTAAACAGACTACCTATACATTTAGAGCAAGCCACAACCTCTGGTCTAAAAATATGAGACAATGGGAAAGTGCTTAAATCTGCTGTTTCTTGCGTGTCCGCTTGAGGCCGGCTCCAGAAGTACCAGAAGTCGCATACACACCAAGCCAAAAAAGCCATTCTCACAGTAGAGAATGCTTCTAGCCCTGGTTGGGTACAATTACTTGTACCCAACCAGGGCTAGAAGCAGACACTCTTTGAACGAGTAACTGTAGTAAGAAAATACGCTTTTTCCTTTGCATCCCACTAACCAGTAAGGTTGGGAGAAAAAACTGATGTATCCAAGTATCCTGATTTTTTGTTTAACAATTTTTAATTGTGCTTTTTTGCCCAAAAATCTTTTTTTCCCCCAAAAACTAAATCCATCGTTTTAGTCCCAGCCCTACCAACCAGTGGCTTGTTTTCCTGCAAGAGAAAGCTAACTTTTAGTCATGAGGCTATAGATAGAAATTCAACTCCCAAAGAAACCCAGATGCTGTAAAGACAGTTGTGTATTAATGTTGTAGAATGGTGCACTACAGACGCAATAAATTAAGGATTCATGAAATGCTTTGTTTTTCTAATCAGGGATAAGATGAACAGTTCTGAGATCAACAGACAGAGCAGACATGTTGTATTCCTCTAATGATCCTAGGGAGCAAATAAGGGGTAGGAATATTCTATGAGAGATAAAATAAACCCACCATAATAAGCTCTAAATCCATAAGTTCACACAGAAACTGAGTACACAAACACATATAGTTTTCAAAGAGACATAACGCTGTGGCCCTCAGGGTTCAGGGAGCATGAAAAGAACTGGAAAACCAATCTCTATCTTCACTCCATTCACTTCAGGTCTGGCGGAGAGTCTGCTGCAAACACTTCTACACGCTGCAGACAGAACTGAGGGCAAAAAGAAGGGGAAGACCGAGGGAGGTGGAGAACATTGAACGTATGTGAAGAGGTTGCCCCTGGACACACTGTCAGCCCACATTAGGCATAAAGAGACACTTAGTCTTCCCCACACATACACACACACACACACACACACACACACACACACACACACACACACACACACACACTCACTCAAAGACTATCACAACACACATATTTGAAGAGCAATTGCAGCGGGGGTAACTCATAAAATGGAGATGTAGCAAGGAAAAAAACGTCTTTTCTGAAACAACACTTAGAATATCTGCTTCCATTCTCTATGTGCCCCCCCTTGGTTTCTCCATCTCTAGTTGCTTGCCTCCTCCTCTGCCTGGCCCCAGGGAGGTAGAGGAGAGGCGGATACGGATGTAATCCACAGCCCGCCAGTGTAAGCACAAAATTAATTCTCTTTAAGCCACAAAGAATTAATCCCTCTCCTTGTGCGGGGTGCTGAGCTTGACTTGCACATAAACAATAGCACATTTACACACATACACACAAACTGGTAAAGGCACACTAACACTAACACATAATACACATGTACACAGGAAAATACACACTCAACCCCCGCCAACACTTCTGCATTATCACACATAGACCCACACCCTAAGGCTCATGGACACACTCCACACACATACACACACACACACACACACACACACACACACACACACACACACACACACACACACACACACACACACACACACACACACACACTTTTTGGCTTCTTAATTCTCATTAGCACTGGTAATGGCACATCAGAGCACAAAGAGGTTTTAATCAGCATCCTCAGCCTTATACAGACCTCCTCTACACCCCGTGGCTCTTTGCCTCCCACACTGCAGTATAAACCAGGAAGAAAACCATCACACCTGCCCCAAAGGGATGGTTGAAGCAAATCAGATGTAATTTAATGCAATTATTTGGTTCATATAAGTGGAAATATCTGCTAAAATGTTGACTTACAGTCTTCACGGGTTTGGATATACAAGACATTGCTGCGGACGCCGTCTCCAGCCTGAGTGTACGCCAGGACCTGGATGCTGTAGTTGGTGAACTTCTCCAGGCCTCGGAGCTCCACCTGCTCCCTGGTGGTGGTGATATTTTGCATTTCACCCCATTCTGAAAAAAAGGGCAGGCAAGCATTCAGAACAAAACTAAGACATTATATCTTTGTTAAAAAAATAAAAATAAAAAAAAACTCAATAACACACCTCCATCGGGAAACACAGCCCAAAACACGATGCGGTATCCCTTGAGCACGCCGTGCAGGGTCAACCTGGGTGGTTCAGCCCATGTGATCACAGCCTCATCAGATGTTACAGAAATGGCTCTCACATTCTGAGGAGGCTGGCTAGGCACTGATCACAAACAGAGAGGAAAGGAGAAGGAGTAAGATAAGTTATCCAAACTGAGTATCCCACTGCAGCTTATATTACATCAGTAAAAGTCTGTGGAAACACAAGAAAAGACACACAAATTTCAGTTTCTTTAAAAGCATATTTGGACCTCAGTAGCTAAAAATCTTCCTCTCTTTCTGGCTTTGTATTCACAGTGATATTGTTGTCTCTTATATAGAAATATCAAATTACTCGACTCTGTACTTTGAATTATGTCATACATACAACATTCAACTATAGCCTGACACACTTGGATATTTTTGATCTGTTCCTTTATTACCACAAATTGTCTGTTAGTTATTTTGAACAAATTAAGTCTGTGCTAAATTTTCCCATTGGAGGGAAACAAATATTTGATTTTAATTTTTAATCAAATGCTGTGATTGTCTCCTCAAAGTTATGGCTCCATTAACTGTTTGACTTATAAATAAATAAACCTTTCCTAAGAGGATGAGTAGCATCTCCATATCAGACCTGAAGTGAGCAAACAGGCGAGTGATAGATAAAAAGCTCATGACATGCATCCAGCCTGATGTATAGGACCATCTCTACAACCACCATCTCTCTTTCTCCATACAAGTCTCCTTCTGTCCCTGCAACTCCAGGTGTCTCTTCTATTGGCTACCGCTGACCGTTAGTCTTTCAGGCTTTGAATACTGCACACTGTGGACAACTAACAGAAGACAACTTGTGAGAGAAGGAGAGGCAGGAAGAGAGGAAGAGAGCTAAATGAAAGACACAGAGAGCCATGAAAGGGAGGGCTCGAGCCAAGTCCGCCAAGGGAGCCTCTCTGCAGCTGCTGAGAAGAGATGAGGTGGTGAGGAGGACAGAGGAAGGAGGATTAGAAAACCGAGACAAGGTTTTGGATGAATAAACCTTTAGGCTGAAGGTCCAAAATAATTAGGGGGCAAAATAACGAAACCTAGTTTCTTCATGAACAGTTGCACCTTTGCAAGAAGGGAATCAAGGATGGAAAACGGAGAAGTGGACTGCTTGTAAAAAAGTGTCAAATATGTTGGCTTTTCAGATAGATCAGGGGTTATATATCAGTCACAATAATTAAGATTAATGCAGTGTATGAAAAAAAACCTTTGAAATTCATAGTAGAGATAAGTTATATGTGAAAAACATATAGGGAATACAGAATCAAAATAATAGGCAGATTTGGACTGGGGCTACAGGAGTGTTGGGTGTGGGGTTGGGGGCAGAGGAAGAAGAGAGTTAAAAGCAAGGGGAGCACGGGAAGGGCAGAGAAAAAGATGAAAAGAGGGAGTAGAAAGACAAAGCGCTCAGCTGTGGATAATTACAGCAGGAAGCTATCAGAGAGAGAGAGAGAGACAAGCTAATTATAATTATTTTTAGTATGCTTGTTGTTATCACTATTATCATAATGGCCGTCAATATCACTGTCGCCACGGTGACAGCCACAGGGAAGAGCTGGAGGGCTCAGCCTGCTCTAGACCAATGGGGCTCAGCCAACTGTTCACTGTGTGGAAAAGGATGTATGTGACGTGTGCATGTGTGTGTATGTGTGTGTCTGTGCTATTCTGTCTTAGCATTGATATTTATGTGACTAGATACAATTGTTGATAAAATTATGAACTGCAGCTTAATGCTAAATTGGTGAATGTTTGTGTACATGACTGACTGTGTGTTTGACAACAGGAAGAATAGCTGATGATTCTAGCGCTGCAGGGTATTATAATAACAAAAGAAAGAAAGTTAAGAGATGACTAAGAGAGCAAACCAAGAGCAGGTAAAAGGGATTAATGTTTTCTTTTAGTTGTTATGCCTGAGTGTTTTTAAGTTTCAATAGGATGGCTTGCTTTGGTCTTGTTTCCAGTGCCAGGAGTTTGGCCTAACGTGTCACTAAAAAAACATTTGGTCTTTCAAGAAGTTTAAAAAAGGTTTTTTTTGCAGGTTGTCTGGACATCTCTTCCTTAAACCAAGAGGATTACAGAAGAAGTGATGTTTATACATCATTAAATGGCAGATTGGTTTGAAATACGACAACAAGCAAAATTTGCAAACTCAGTTTGTGCAGTCGTTTAGTAATCAGCTATATTTAGGGCTAATCACAGCTCAGTGCTCTGAGACGTGTCTGTAACTTGAAATGTGAGTGAATCCTGGTTATGTCCTACCAGTGCACATCTACCAACTCCGACCTCACCAAACAGAGCTAACATAACCTCACTCTTTGTTTTATTGATAGACTCTCAAGTTTGAACAGACCACTGCAGAATAAATGCTGACTGTGGGCTTGAATAAACATTTTCACAAACAGCTTATCCCCTGTTTTAGCCTTTGGCCTGTGCTCTATCACCCTTCTTCTGCTCATGTGTCCTTTTCAGCAGAGAAAAAACACAGATCTCTCTTCTGTCTGCTCAGCTTCGTAGGCCAGTGAGTTGTTGTCATAGGGACTTGTGCCATAAATCAATCCTGCATAACCCGACCTGGAGTCTGAAAAATAGGAGTTACTTTTTCAAGTTCACTTAGAAAGTTCTCACAGGGACTTAAAGTCATCTTTTTTTTTTACTTTATAAAGCATAAATCCAGAAAGGGTCTCTTACAATTATACCAGCTGAAAAAACATCTGAATGTCTTTTGGTAAGTAGAAAATCTCAAAACACTTTCCCATATTAAATATAAATGTCACAAGGGGTACCCCAAAGACAACCAGGTTTTCTGGTTTGGATGTATGGCTGTCTTCAGATTTTCACCAATTACATGATAAACAGTGTCCATAGCACCACTGCGCTTACCTAATCATAAAATGTGTGACCTCTTCACATAATTATCACCTGTTTATTCAGTCATTTGTTCATCCTTTCACTCCCTCAATAGACATCTACCACAAGACATCAGGATGAATGGCCTTACTTCCACAACTCTCTGTAGTAGAACCACTCAATCCTCTCTTTAGTGCTGCTGAATGCTTGCTGTGTCTGCGAGAGTGTTTGTCCTTGGTGCTTGTAAAAAGCATTGATTCTAGACGCCAACCTTCACATTATTGTTCTGAGAATGGAGAGAAATGTAGTAATTTTGGCTACAAAGCATGGCATGCTTTGACACTGATCAGAAGGAGAGAATGCAAAAGAACAATAGCAGCAGGAAAAGTGGAGCAATCAAAGCCTGTGCAGACAGAGTGTATTTAATACAACTGATCTAATGGTTGAATCTTAACTACTGTATGTGATGCACCATCCTGTTTAATCTCCCTCTCTTATTCTTGCCCAGGTGGCATTTGCAGAGCACTCTTAGATATGATGCTTTTGATTTGTATTTGTGTTGTGTTTCTCGATCCTCACCATCTTCAAGTGTTGTGGCGTTGATTTCTGAGCTGGACGGCCCTGTGCCAGCTCTATTGAAGGCCTGGACAACCACACCATACTGGGCAAACTTCTTCAGGTTGTCCAGGGTGTAAACCTCACTGTCTCCAGTGGCCTTCATCTCCACAATGCTGTACTGGCCGTTACTGCCTGGGCCGTTCTCTCTGTAACCAATCTGGTAACCTCGGATCACTCCGTTCTGCAACTCCTTTCTCGGAGCCTGGGGAATAAGAAATGGAGAGATGATGCTGAAAATCTGACTTATCTTTTCCTTTTCATGGCGTGCGCATTTGTTGGCTACTTTATTAAACAGAAACATAATGAAATGAGTCCTGAAAACACATGGTCACTTTGCTCGCAAGAGAACATGAAGTGGAAATAAGCACAAAGCTGCTCAGACAAGAAAATCGTGTTTTACCTTCCAGGTGACCCTGATGCTCTGAGAGGTCACTGGCTGCAAGATCACATCCATAGGAGGACCATCAGGCTCTGCAGAGATAAAGAAAGATCGAAGGACGGATAAGGACCAAGGTGTTATGTTAATTACTGCTGAACTAATATTGTGCAGCTTTCAAAAAGATATTCAGTGGCACTGCTTTAACAGATGTTTTCTCTCAGTTTCACTGAGACACAGCTTCAATACAAAATGCTTCTTCAAGGACAGATTTCAGTGTCAGTGTAGCTCTAACAAGCCACAGCAGAAAAGGTAAAATATTTCCTCACACTTTTGTTTGTTAAGATACTTACGTGCTTCCTCTGTGCTGATGGTGAGCTCTTTACTCGCCTCACTCTTGCCTATAGCATTGTAAGAGTACATGCGGATACTGTACACGGAGGCAGGGTGAAGGTCTACTATATTTGCCTGGTTATTGGTGGGGGAGATGTTACGAGTCGCATGCTTCAGCTCCCAGGTGTCTGACAAAAATAAACCAAAAAAGTAGATGCATTACTTGTTATGTAGAGTCTCAAATCAAGAAAACAATCTCTGACAACTTGTCACATTATTCAAATTTCTGCGTTTATTGTCTGTAAAATCAGTAGATGTTTTACTCACCTGTCTTGTTCTTATACTCAATATCGTAGGAGGTAATGACGCTGTTTCCATCAAATCTCTGGGTCCAGCGGAGGTTCATGCTGCGATCTTTAACTTCTCGTACCTCTAACTCTGGAGGATCTGGAGGCTCTGAGGATATAAGACAGAGGAAGTGAACAAAGACTTTGAGGTTAGATAAAGATGGAGACGTTAGCACGAAAAAAGAGAAAAACTTGAACAGACTGAAGAAAAATTTGTGAAGCTTTTGTGTGTACAAAGTGCATGAATTTGTACAGGAGTGGTTACCTTGTACAGTAAGCTGAATCAGACCTCGTCCTTCTCCGTAAGAGTTGATGGCATGACAGGAGAAGAAAACTGAATCCTCACGCTCTGCTGGCTTTAGCTGTAGGGAGAAAGGGGTAAGTAGTGAGAGAAACAAACATCTCTATCTCAGTGAAGTCAGGCAAGTTGTATAAAACAAAGCTTTGTGATGTAGAAGTGGCCTAGTAAGAGTTTTTTTTTCATCTAACATGTCTGCTTAAGATGACCCACAATGCACTGTGGGTGAGTCATCTAAATATGAGAGGAGGGATGAAATTCAGAAAGTGTCACCAATCCAGAGGGCGGTGTGCTTTTAGTTTTCAGGATAAAATTTGTTGCACAGTCGACAGTCGACCCATGAGGTAAAACATAATGGCAACCTGAATCACCCTCGGTACTGGGTTACTGGTATGCTGTTTAATTCTTTCATTCATTTAATTTTTTTAAAAAGTATCCTTTCTTTAAGAGGGGTAACAAATTTGTATCTGTTAGCAGTAACCTTATTACAGCGCTTTCTAAGTAATTATCCAGCAGTGTTAAATACTTTATCCTGATTGGTCAAAACCCCATAACAACTACCTCTAAGTTACTGATCACTACCAAACAGCGTAAACCATAAGCAGTAAAAAACCATCAATGGTGTCGTGCTTCAGTCTGAATAACCCAACTCAGCTAAAAACAAAGTGGCAGCAGCCAGCAAAAATTATATATATATATATTTAAATTGTTATACTCTTTATAATTTTCTTTGAAAGCTCTTATTTCTGACTCTCAGCCTGAGTACAATTTACCCTATGTCAGGGGTAGGCAATCTAGGGCACGGGTGCCATAGCTGGCACGTCAGGCTGTTTAGGTTGGCACGCAAATAATAATTACTTTGAGGCAGAGGATAGAATAAATAAATAATAATAAAACTATTGTGTTGTTTTCTATTTACCACTTAAGAAATTGAGCACACTATAAATGTTCTTACGTAACAATTTAACAAATAAAGTTAAATAATAAGTTAAAATCATGATGTTACAAGTGCATGAATGTGTTTTGCCAGCGTGTCACCACTCGGACATCTGTCTGCTAGCTCGCTATCGCACCCATTTAGTGGCATCATCATGGCAAACAAACCAAGTTCTAGTCATTCTTTCCAACGTAGCTGGACAAGGTAGCACGGATCTATTGCCAGAGATGACCAAAGATTGAGCAATATGCACTCTTTGCTGTGCAAAGTATGGTATGTAGGACATCAAGTGGGCAGAGTCCTTTTGAGACCAAACCTAAAAACAGTGTTAGGTAAGCATGGAAAATCATTAAGGTGACTTTCTTACCCACAGTCGATGATTTTATGAAAGAACTAAGACTTGCCACTTTGAGCATGAGTGTATTTAAAAGTGGCACCAGTCATGGAAAAGGTTGCTTACCCCTGCCCTATGTAAACCAAAAGAGGCTTCAGTAATATCTGCACCTTTCAAGTTTCATACTTTCACAGTTTAGCATGTTAACTTAAAAAGGCCAGAGGACAGAGGCCAGAGCAGGAAACTGGGAGAAACTGAGGGATTGACATTCAGTCAATGGTTGCTTTGCTGTCTGTTTTAAGGGTACCTTTGGATGAAAAGAACAACTTAAAGTGACTCGCGCAAGAGAGTGGAAGTAGCCATTCTGAGTGGCTACGATAGTGCCACAGAGGAAGGAAAACACAACCAAAGTGAAACAAAATGCCAAACAGATGAGACTTTTTCCTAAACGAGGGTGAAGCTTGGCTCACTCGCTTTCGGGCACTTGGAGAGCAGCACGGGACGAAAAGCGACGCAAGTTGGCTTTCTGCTAACCAGGTATGTGTCAAATACCCGTGATTAGCTTGTGCTAACATGCAAAGTCAGGTGCATGGCTCTTGAGTCTCTCCCACACAGAAACGTGTTGCTCCAGTTGGTCGTTGAGCTAGTAAGTGTGTTTACATAGTCAGAGTTAGAGGCAGTAGGTGTGTGCTGCAGCTGGCACTGAGCCGAGGAGAAGCCCAGTTTAAATGTTTTGTTTACTAACAAGTAACAAAAACCTTTTGGACTCTTCTTTTAAGCATCAGCTGTGCCACACAAATGTTAGTATTGGATCTGAATGTTTTAAGAAGAGAGCCTTAAGTTTCAATCCCAGGCCAACAAGGTTATTAATTATTTAAGGTAATTCATTATTATAACTCAGTAGAGTTAATTTACTATCCTTACTCATTATTTCAGTAGCAAGTATAAATGAGACACAGTGTCAAGTTATCGAAATAAAGGTAGGTAAAGGTAAAGGTTTGTTTGACTGACACAATATTCTGCATACATTTAACTTAAAAATTGATTTAGAGGCTTAACTGGACATGCACATCAATATTACTTTAAGAACTTTTTGTATAGACAGTGGCGGTCTGCAGAGGCCTGAGGGAGGAGGTCTGCAGCCTGACTGTCTTGTGGTAATGATGTAGCTCCTGAAACAGGAATTCAGCTTCATTATTTCATTTCTTTGTACAAGTCAGGCTGCTTTACTTACAAGGTTTCACTCAAACCTGGTTTGTTTACAGATAAATAAACAGCTGTACCAACTTTGTTCAAGGGTTTATTGAGGTAATAAAAACACCTTTCCTTCACAAGCAGATAAAGCTGTGACTGTTACCAAGATTAACAATGACTGGTGTGATAACACCTCACTTCAACCCTGCTCCCTTAGCAACCAACAAAATCAGTGAAAACCGTTAGAACTTGGTGCACTTTGAACATAAAAACAGGAGATTAGGAGAAAGAAATCACTGAGCAGGAAAAGAAGTGAAAACTGTCCATTTGTCATGAGCGAGAGCCATAAAGACACTGCTGTCTGACTTCATCAGGTTACAAGTTCATCCATAAAAGTGTTTCTTACCTTGAGGGTAGACAACACCTCGTCCGTCTTCTCATTGGGACTTGTGGTGATTGAATAGCGAGGGTTGCGGTCAGGGTCGATGACTGTGTCGCCTTTCTCCCAGCGGATGATGATGGGCCATTCACCCCTGGCTGTGCAGTTCAGCTCCTTCACATGACCCTTCTTTGCCATGGTGGTGTTGGGGTGACTAGTGATCATTGCTGGGACTGGAAGGAGAGGAGAAAAAGAAAAAAGTTGAGTAAAGCAGATAGGAATGAGGACATTTAACAGATTGATATTAGAAGAAGACGGGGAGAAAGAAAAGAAAGAGTAAGTGGATAATAAGCAGGTTAAAAGGGAGAAGGAAGAGAAGGAAGGGGAGAAGAGAAGGGCAGAAGAGCTGGCAGTTAAAAAGGTGGAGTTCAGAGAAGCCAAGTTCCACTGCAGCAGAGTAATGAAGAGCTATGGTCAATGAGGTAAAGTCAATAAACCTCCTCTCTCATTCTCCAATAGTTAACATTTGGGCCCAGGTGAATGAAAATGATACACTCTTCCTTTGGTGTGCAGTCTTTACACACACACATACACACACAAAAACATTGTCTCCTTGGTCCAACACACACACAAATGCGCGCACACGAACACACACTACCGATCTGTGTAGGACTCTCCTGATTTGTTTTCATCACTTATTCATCCCACCCTCCCTCTTTTCCTCTTTTCCTCCGACTCCGCTGAGCGAAACAGACAGAATTGAGGGAGGCAGAGAAGAGGAACGGTTCAATCAATAACACTAACACCAGCGAGAGAGGGGGAGTTCTACAGAGACAGCCAGAAAGAGAGAAGGGCAATCCTGTGATAGCAGAAACAAGTAGCTGCATTTGTGCATCTTGTTAAATGTGTCCGTGTGCGTGAGTGTCAAAAGGTTGTGGAAAATAAATACATCATTTGCAGGTAGAGTTGTTTAGTAAGGGCATGGTGCAGCATGCTACAGAGGACATTGGCCTTAAATAATGTCCCGCCTGACGTTGGCATTCTGTTTTGTGTGTTTCCTCACGCGTTTTCACATTGCATTACACAGGGTGTATCTGACAGCAAGGGCAGTTTGAAGGGATCGATTCCAGATAATGATTAGGCTCAAAGTGTTTTTGATTGTCTCTAGACAGATCCCAAGAGTCAAAAGATCAATTGCTGAGTAGCTTGCTTTCTCACTGCTATTTACTGGCGCATACACAGAAAACCCGACACACACACACACACACACACACACACACACACACACACACACACACACACACACACACACAATACACACACACACACACACACACACACACACACACACACACACACACACACACACACACACCATTCTCCCTCTCACTGCTCTTAATTGTCTTGCTCTCATGCCCATGGTCATCTTTGCTCCACCAATTCATCAATGTGTGAGTGTAATTGTGGAGTGTGTGTGTGTATGTGTGTGTGTGTGTGTGTGTGTGTGTGTGTGTGTGTGTGTGTGTGTGTGTGAGCACATGGAGAACAGTGTGAGCTGCCTCATTGGTTTGCCACATTTAGCAAGTGTGTGTGTGTGTGTGTGTGCACTGCAACTGATGAAGCAGGAGCATCAGACCATACCTGATGTCCTCAATGCAGTCATCTGTGCCATAAAGAAGTCATACTCTGCTACATTAGCCTGGGTGAGTTTGAATACTCACTCTTCACGGTGAGGACCATGCTCTTGCTGATGTCGGAGCCCACGCCATTGGAGGCCTGGCAGAGGTAGAAGCCACGATCCTCCTCCAGGACGTGTCTGATGAGGAGGGAGCCGTTTGTCATGATTTGGATACGACCTGTCAGAGGCACAGGGTGGTACTGCTGCGGATTCCCAATACCCGCTGCACAAGAGGAAAGAAACACATTAAGACGCATTGTACTGTAACCAATAATCCAGGCAATCGAATGACTGAAAGATGTCTCATGTACCTAGTGCACCTTTGGCATGCTTCCACATGACCTTGGGAGGAGGGTATCCATCAACAGAGCAGTTCAAAATTCCTGCCTTGCCATAGATCCCGTCCTGGTTGTTGGGTTGCACCACCCAACGAGGAGGCACTAGAGGAGGAGAAAAGAAGTTTTATTGCTGTACCACTAAATCAAGTTTTTGCCTTTAGTATACCATTAAGATTCTACAGAAAAATACAAATGGTTTGAACGAATGAAAGCTTTATTTTGTGGGAATAACACAAAAAGGAAGAAAAAAAAGGGACAAGAGAAAACACTTAAAAACTATTGAAATAAACTGAAACAATATCAAAATGTTTGAAAAAGAGCAGAAAGATGCATCAGCTTATTTAATCCCACCCTTTCTCCACTTCATAATTAATTAAGTTTACATTCCTCTGTATCCCTATCACAAACTCACAAACACAGCTTACATATTAACCTGTATAAGGATACAGATACAAAAATGAGCAGCAGTCCTGCATTTAAAATCTCAAGTGATAATTCAAAAAGCTTTGTGTTTAGTGAAGGAGAGATGCAGATCTCAGTTTCTAACAGGAGGCTCCATCCATGTAACTATATTTACCTTTGCTGCTTTTCCCTTTTGGGGTAGCCGATTACAAGGCTAACATGTAGAGAAGGACAAGCATTCATGCAAACACTCACAGCTACAGGCAATTTAAAGTGACCAATCAACCTGGTAGGCATTGGGGAAGCCTGTGTACCCAGGGGGAACCCAGTGCACAGGGAGAATATGGAAACACCTCACAGAAACATCAACCAGGGACCTTCTGGGTCAACTGTGTAGCACTGTGTTAAGATGTTAATCTTACTGTGAAATTAAACTACTAGACAGAAGTCCAGCTCGGGCATAAATGTAATAAACTGAAAAGTATCTCCACCTGAAATAACCCTAAGTGAAAATCTTGAGTAAATTCACGTGAACGTGAGTACAAAATAGTTTTGAAATGAGTAACCTACCACTGAGCTGCAACTTCATGACAGGCACAGAAAATTAACTGTTACCCATAAAGCTGGAATGATACTTTCTACCTTTTCTCACGAAATTAATGCGATTTCCAAAGGTTTGCTGTGGTTAAAATTTCACCATGATTTTTTTTAAAATGACTGATCTATAACATAAAAATAACAAAGAAAAGTTCTGTGAAGTTTCACATTTTAGCTATGAATAGTAAATTTTATTACAACTTTGTGGGCAAAAGTGTAAAAAAAATTGTGTGATTAAGAACTCTTGGGAACCAAAATGCACTCCTAAGTGCACTCCTGAGTCAAAACATGTGCTAAAGTGACCTTTTGGGAGCCAAACATGCGCCTAAATGCCTTTCTGAGACATAATCTACACTACAATGCCGTATTGGGAGTCAAAATATACGCTTAAGTGCCCTCCTCTAGGGGCCTACATGTGTGCTAAAGTGCCCCAGAAAACACAGGAACTGTAGTAGCACCTTTAGTGGTGAGAGCACATTGTATGTGCTTCCCTTCAAAAAGTCTTTGCATGCCTGTGATAGAGTTAACTGACTCTTGTTTTGTGCAGCAGCTTTTACCATACCAAGAACTTAAAGACAAGTAATGTCAGCCTGTTCTGCATCGGTTTTGAAAACTTCTTTCTAATCCTTCAAGTCACCTGACTTATTTAACCTCAGAATTAAATCAATGTAAAAACCTGAAATGGGGTGAATCTGATCATTTTGATTCTCTCTGTTTCTTCAAGCTTTTTCCTCACTTACCTGTAACTGTGAGTTGTCTTTCTGTGCTGACAGTTGCGGCATCGTTGCTCGCGATGCAGGTGTAGTTGCCATTGTGTTTGAGCGACACCTTTGAGATCTGCAGAGAGCTCATGAACTCTTTTGTGTCGATGGTTATGCCTGAGGATGGCACGATCTCCTGCCCGTCCTTGCGCCACGTGATGCGTATGGGCATGTCCCCAGATGACACCACACAGGCGATGTACATCAGTTTACCGATGGAAGTCGGGGGAAAATCAAATGGCTGGATCAGTGGGGGAACTAAGAGAAGTAGAGATGCAGAGGATGAAAAAAAGAGGAAAAGAAAGAGGTAAAGTAAACAATTGGCAGAGTGTAAAGGGAGGAAGGGAGAGTAAATAGAAACGCAGTAAAGACAAGTGGGAAAACAGTGAAATGAAATAAAAGAAGATGGGAAAAGAAGAGGTGGCTCAAGTGGAGAAAGTACATTATGAAAAGGATGAAGGTGAGGAAAAGGCAAGGACAGGCAAGAGGGTGAAATACAGGGTAAATGAAAAGAGAAGGCAGAACACAGCATAAAGGGGATGGAAATAAAGAAAAATGAAAACAGTCAGAGGGTGAGTTAAATGAGCGGGGTGAGGAGGAGGTGAAATTTTAGGCAGATATGAGTAAGAGAAGAGCAGACAGATGAGAGATGTGGATATGGTTAGACAAACAGATTCAAAGACTCAGGGTCATTGAGAGGAAAGAGCCACAAAGAGAAAAAGGTAAAAGAGACAAAACCCAAAGTGAAGTCTGAATCATTTCACCTTACATGCCTCACAGGTCTACTAGGAGTTTGTTTTCTGTGTTCTTTGTGCCTGATCTACTCCTGGACCTCCAGAGCTCCCATACCACTGCAGCCTGGACACACTCTGCATCTGCCTGTACCCCACCAACCCCTCCACTCCAGCCCCACCCTGCCCTGCTACAGCCAGCCCATAATAGCTGCTCTAATTAGAGCCCCATCCGCAGGGGAGAGAACGTTGTTGCCATGGAGAGCGGCGGAGGTGATGGTGCTAGTTTGGAAGGGGGAGGAGGGATGGAGGGGGGTGGTGGTGGTGGTGATGGTGGGAGGGGGTTACAGCTGAGACATCTGGGGGATTTAATCCAGGCCTCGTTAAAATTCATCTAATTAAATCAGAGACATGACGAGCACACATTCATACAAGCACATACCTACACCCACATGCTTTATCTGCACATACGTATTCACGCAAGACACCACCCAGACCACAAATTTCACACATCTGCCAATGTCAAGTCTAAAACTAACACACACACAAAACCCAAGCTCACACCAGACAACTCTCTAAAACAAACATGTCATGCTGTCACAGAGCTGCGTACAAGCTGACATGCAAAACACATAAAGCACACTCACACTGTCTTTTTACACAGGTTTGTACTTGTGTGGCATGCACACACACACAAATCTTACACAATAGCACTCCTGCTCTATGTAATTGCTGAGTGGTTGAGAGAGTGCACCAGGCCACTTCGCCCCTTAATCAGCGGTTATTAAAGCCAATGCATACAGCTTTCTTTTTCCTCTCCCTCTGCTCTTGACTAGTCTTACTCACTCTCCATCACTCTTACAATAATTTTTACATTCATAGTTTTTTCTTTATGCCCAGCTTTGATAAAGACCAAAAATACAGCCGGATGCATAAACCACACTTTGTTCCAACCACGCAGCAAACACAAATGTGTTTCCTGCTGTCTGATGCTTTTTTAGAAAAAACAATAGACTCAGACATAAGTAAAAACTTGTTTAACTAACACACAAAGTTACCATTTGGAAATGAGACTGACCTTTGACAGTGACATAGACAGTCTGTGTGATGAACAGCTGTGGCTGGATAAGCACGCTGCAGACGTAGGCCCCCTCATCCAACCCTTTTTGAACATCGCTTAGCTTCAAAGTGCCATTTTCAAACACCACCTGAACAGACAAATTAGTGTTACACAGAGGTCATGCATTTTAGGTATTTTTACTCAAATAGAGCACTTTGGCATTTAAAAAGCTAAGAGAAAAAACAGAACACATGGATGTATAGATGTCTATCTAATTTGCTTTATGCCTCCTCATGCTTCTATATTAATAGCAGCAAGAAAGAGCATGCATCAAGTAAAGTGTTAAAGTAGCAATATGTAAAAATAATTGATAATAGCTACACAGGAAAAAAAAAAAATCTCCTTAAAGTCTATGGGAATCAAATTTGCTTTGTAAGTTCATCATAACAGGCTGTCTTCAGTTAACTTCTTATAACCTAATCCCCTAACCTGGCAGGAGTGAACGCTTGCCTGAACAGAGGCCTGCACTGGAAGCTGGATTCCTCTTATGGAGGTAACTCAAATTCTTCGTATATTCATAGAATAATTGCTCTTCTGCGAGATTTCCCTTGTTTCTCTATATTTGGGATTAGCCAGATTCTGTAAACACCACCCCTATTTTGTAAGCACATTGATCAAAACTGCGAATCCTGGGTTTACTTACGCCCAGTTTCCACCAAGCATTGTGGTTTAGATCAGTACAGTTTGGTACAGGTTGGACCGGTACAGGTTTGATCCTGTTTGCATTTCTTCAGCAAACTGTGCCCCCTTTTGGTGGCAGCATGTAAGCCGGATGCCGATACCCACGCAAGTTAGGTACTAGCATGACACCAAAGCAGCAAGACACAGTGTAACCCACTAATAAATCTAATGAAGAAGAAAAATGTGACACAGTAAATAAAGAGCAACGATGGGAGACATCCAGCAATTCATCTCCTTTGTGATTGCCATGTGGCTCTTGGTTACAAAGCGCACTCAAGCTTTATTTCCGAGGAGACTGTGAGTCGCAGGGAGAAATACAGCTGCTGTCACACGGTAAGTGACCATTCTTTCAATCAACGGTCTGCAGTGTTGTAGCTCCACCTTCTGGGATCGGACCGGTTTAGTCTGGCACCCCTATGGCAGGGTCCCAAAAAGTGGGACAGTTTGTTTGGGGATCTGTCTCTGGATTAGTCAGCAGAAAAACCACAAAATTCATACGATACCGAGGCAAACCGGACTGAACTGCTTGGTGGAAATGGGGCTTTGCTGAGGTGATATCCAGCTTCATGATACCGCTAATCAAGATTATAAATGTTAAGTAAAATCAACCTAAGTAACAGAGAGAGATCTTGGATGTGTTAACTCCACTTCGCAGTGAGGGCCCAAGGTGTTTCTATGCTTTGTTTTGGACTGTGTGGGCCATGTGGTAGGGGAGGTTTTCGCAGTTTTGTCGTGATCCAAAAACCTAGTCACACCAAATGATACCTGATCTATATCAACCAGTCACAGATAGGAGAAAGGTCTGGGGAGTTAACTCTGGACCTTGACCTTGAGGGCAGCTTTTGCTGAAATAGTGTTTATGTAAACTCCAATAGAACAATGAAATTTAATTTTCACATTAGCTTTACATTAATCCTCATAAACTGCACCACAAAAACACATTGTCACTTGTAGATGAAGAAAGATTTTACACTCCACCTGGTAATGCTCTACACTTCAGAAATTCTGGCAGAGAGTATGTGAACTAGCATTCATGATTCAGCCTTCGTGTGGAGATATTTGTTTGCTTTCCAACATTGCAAATTATAATCTGACAGATAGCCATGTTATCAAGCATACAGAAATTCTACTGAGCAATGCCAAAAACTGCAATGCTTTAAAGTTAAAATCAAATCTTGGCAGTTCAATTGGGTTTTGGCTCCTTGATAATAATTCTTCTTTTCTGTTAAAAAAATACTGGAAAATGAATAAAATCAAAATATTCTATACAATATAAAAACCTCTCCTGGATGATATGATAACCCTTCCAACACACATGACTGTGCTATTGTATAGTATCACTAGAGGAGTTGTGGCTTCCAAGAACTAGTTCTTTATCTCTGTCTTGTTGTTTTTGTATGTAATGCCCAACTTTTGACTGTCTGTTTGTTTGCTTTTTGTTTGTTTGTTTGTTTTTTGCATTAAACTTATCTTTAGATACTTTAAAATATCTTCCTTTTATAAGCATTTAATTTATTTAATTGTTTGTAATTTGAAATTTGAAAAAGCAAAATAACATACTCAAAAGAAAAGAGAGGGGAAAAAAGAAATGTTTATATTTGTAGGAAATATTTTACTCCACCTGGCGATGGTTGTCAGGCAGCAGAAGCCCCTCCTTGTACCAGTTAATTGAGTAATACGGGTATCCAATCACACGGCAATTGATGAAAGTGTTTCTTCCTGCTACTGCAGTGATGTTCTTCATTGGCCGGATCCTCGGAGGACCTGATAGATTTGAAAAGAAAGAAAAAGAGAAAAGAGGGACATGGGAAGAAGACAAAAGATGGAGAGAAAGAAAGTTGACCAGAACAAGAGAGGGGGCAAAAAGAGGACCATTAGCTGATGGTGTCAGGGCCACATTTTGGAATATTTGAAATAAAGTGGGAGGGATGACAGGGAGGGGATTTGAGGGAAAGGGGCGGGACAGAGGAGAAATAAGGAAATAGAGTTGTAGAAAGAGAGACAGATTTTTCAAGTAAACCCCCGCTCGTGTCCTTACCATTACTGAAAAGAAAGATACGCTGTTAAAGTTCAGCCTCTCCAGACATGACATGATGCCTGTCTTGTAATTTTGAGAATTTATTGTTTACAGGTCAGATTAAATAAGCCAAGTAATAATAACAATAATTGCTTGTTCAGATGCTCAAAGTCGCTTTACAGATTAGCAAACATAACTTTAAAAACAGTTTGAAAGCCCAGTCATGTAAAAACGCAAAAGAACAGATGGGACACAGGCAGTGGTATAGTTTATGTGACACGCAGGTATACGCTATACACTCACAAGAAAAGGTCACTGATTTGAGTACACCCAGTGGTGCAAACTATGTGATATGCAGGTACACGCCTGAATACACCAGATATGTCTGCAGTCCGACTCTGTTCTGTTGCGTGTTGACTGGGTTTGTCAACTCACAATTGCTGCATGTTCAGCCCGTCAAGCTGCATGTCTGACAGACAGCTGGCATCGCAAGACCAAGAAGTCTACACGCTTCCCACTCCATTGATAAGCCTCCGTTCATTCACGTTCATGGCTCCTAAACCTCAAACCTGTGGACTCCTGGTCTGGCTCCGCTTGTTTTGTTTAATAAGATTGTAGTAAAGCTAAATACAAATCGGTTTTGACAGTTTGTTTTATTCTGAAAGTCTCTGGGTGTTTTAAGGTAGTTTCCAGTCACAATTTCCTTTTCAGTTTGATCTTCCCCATGCTGAATTTATACGCCACAGCACCGCGTCTGGCAAAAATTGGATAGCTGTATTACCTGAACCATGACAGAGCAGCCACATAGATGGACTGCAATGGAACAGATTCAGTGTAAGTTCACAGATTGACTTGAATGGAAACCTATCTGATCTGTTGCTGTGACAGAGCAGAGACAGACTGCAGACACATCTGGTGTATTTCAACAGTTATACTCACTGGAGAATGTTTATGATTTCCATATACCCTCTTGACACATGGGGTGGTTATTTAGAAGACAAAAAAAGGTTTAAAATAAAATTTTGGGCCTGGCTTCCACACATTGATTAATTAATTAAAGTAACCCAGTCATAAGTTCACATAAATTTGGGACGTCTGAGGGTTCCGTTGCCTGTAACAAACAGTAACAGATTTCTTCGGCTGGAATTAACGGCAGAATGTTGATTAGAGACATGAAGCACCATCAACAGCAGACAATGCTTTTTCAGTGATTTCCGAAGCGTGTTACCACTTCACCCACAGCCGCTCTGGGTAATGGGACTGGGAGACAAACCACACAGGCATGGTTGATGATGATCAAGTTGAGGCCGATGATATGGAGAAGGAGCCCAACACAACCTGGTAGTATCTACCTCAAACCCCCTCCTCAGCCTGTATGTTGATGTTTTGGTTGTTCCGGGACGTTTCTGGGCTGAAGTAAGCATGGTTACCTCAGCCAATCACAGTGCGCCCCATGCACAAGTGACTTTGCATGTTGATTAGCGAGTGAAAGAAGCTATTCCAAGCGGCTACAAAAGTGGACGTAGCACGGAGCAAGAAAAACACAACCAAAGTGAAACAAAACGCCAAACAGATAAAGCTTTTTACAAAACAAAGGTAAAGCTTGGCTCAACTTTCACTCGCTTTCTGGCACTTAAAGAGCAGCTCGGGGCAAAGAGTGACACGATAATCCAGTGATTAGCTTGTGCTAACGTACCAAGTCAGGTGCACAGCTCTGGAGTCTCTCCTGTAGAAACACGATGCTACAGGTGGTTGCTGGGCTGGTGAGTGTGTTCAAGTAGTCACAGCATGATGCAGTGGGTGTGCGCTGCCACTGGCACTGAGCCAAGGAGGAGGAGTCCAGTTTGAATTTGTGTCTACTAACAAGTAACAAAAATTTCTGCAGACTCTTCCTTTAAACAAAGACTGACCTTTTTGTTTTTGCGCAGTACACCAAATAGGTCAATGTAAAGATATAACAAAGCTGGCTTCATTCAACAGAAACACCACTGGAGAATTTTTAACATTATTATACATTGTTAAAGAACTTACAATTGAAAAGTATTAGCTATGCTAAAATGTTTACCTGCATCTTTTTCATACAAGGCTATGCTTAAACTTTGCACTTTGACGGCACTTAACAAATTACTCATTTCCTGAATCCAATGTTTCAATAAGTGAGTTTTCACATGGGCAAATATTAGAAAACAAAGAACCCTTCACTGGTTTATAACACCACTCAGCTTAGACTATGAAACTACTTGCCAACCAGCTGTGTTAATCTGGCTCAAAGGACTTAAAAAATAAATGTATTGTTACCTGTGCAAAGGCTTTTACACCAGTGCTTAGCAAACAAAGTTTACAATTAATGTGTGTGATGTACCGAGCTGAAGTCATAGACAGAAGACAGAGCCTGAAAGCTGTGAGCCAACAGACAGACAGACACAAAACGTGTGTTAGAACGCAAGAAAAAAATTGGGAGCTATTGCTCAATCATCCGTCACTTCTTCTCTGACCTTCTCACCGCTGTTCGTCTTGTATCTTTGTTTTTGTCTCTCCTTCCAGCCCTCCTACCCCCTCTTCTCTCTTTCCTCCCTTCTCAGTGTGCGCTGAGCTTTGAAGTTCTGACAAGTGAAAGATGTATTATTCAGCAGCACTGTCACACAGACACAGACACACACGCCACCACACGCAGACACGTATACAGTAAGCACGTGCATCCTTGCTGTTGGCCACAAACCAAATGGGATAAGATAAGTGTATCAGATTTCAGTGAGTGGGTAAGGATACGAGTGTGCTACTGCTTTTTCATGTGTGGTTATGCATGGGTTTGGATGTGGTTGTTGTTGTTGTTGTTGCGTGTGTGTGTGTGTGTGTGTGTGTGTGTGTGTGTGTGTGTGTGTGTGTGTGTGTGTGTGTGTGTGTGTGTGTGTTGGCTGTATTTGTGTCAGCTTGTGCTGCATTCAGGGCTGAAGCTTTCTGGCAACAGCGCTTATTCTCACTCCAATGATCATTCTGGGATGTCTCCTTAGAGCAGACGCACAAGTCACAGCTACACAACTCACCAAAGGACAGAGACACAGACAGACAGACAGACAGACAGACAGACAGACAGACAGACAGACAGACAGACGGATAGATAGATAGATAGATAGATAGATAGATAGATAGATAGATAGATAGATAGATAGATAGATAGATAGATAGATAGATAGATAGATAGATAGACAGACAGACAGACAGACAGACAGACAGACAGACAGACAGACAGACAGACAGACAGACAGACAGACAGACGGACGTGAGGGGGCCTGACCCTGTCCATCGGTGTCAGTCCTCATCCTTGTAGCCTTACACCACAGTGACATCACCAGTCCTGTCACCACAGTTTCCCATCACTCCACCATCAGACACTGGCACTCCTTTCCTCTCGATTCCTCTTCTCTTATTTCAACTATTCTCTCTGTTCTCCAGCCATCTGTTTCTCTCTCTTCTAGGGTTTCTTCTTGTACCATTTGTCTCACATTTCCTTAATCTCATATCCTCTCCTTGAGTCACTCCAGCTCTCCATATGTTTGGCTACAGTCCCTCCAATTTTCAACAATTTGTCTGCCTTTAAGAGCAGAAAGGTGTTTGCCTTTGTGGTGAAACAATAGTAAAGTTGTGAGCAGGAAGGACACAGTGAGGCAAAGGACACTGGCTATGTGAGCTGCACTCAGTGCTTTGTATGAAGGTGTAACGACTAAAAAAAATGAAACATGGTAAAAAGTAAATACAGAATTTTTTTTACAGAGAGAAAAAAAGATAAAGAGAGGTTTAGGAGATGGGTCAGGGTCAGGGTCAGGGTAGGGGTCAGGCTATGGGAAGCCTCTATATGACTGATATTGAAAAGTAGACAGGCACCTCTTACGTTTATGCGCGCTTGGTACTCGGCGCTACCGGCCGAGTTTCGTGCGGCGCACCGATACACTCCTCCGTCCCGAATCTGTGGGCTGCTGACATTGACGTGGCTCACTGTGCTTCCGTCAGAGAGCGTGTACTGGCTTGCTCGGACACGAGACAGGTCCCGGGCAACAGGCTCGTCATCCAAGGTCCAGGTGATAGTGGGAGGAGGGGCTCCTTTGGCAGCACACATCAGGGAAAACGGCTCACCTGGGACAACGACCCTCTCACTGAAGGAGGCGACAATACGGGGTGTACCATCTGAGAAAAAATCACACAAGATGTACTTTATGCTGGGTGTGATTCAAGAATGGGGAGCAAAATGAAGTTTGGAGGAAGAGAAAAGAATTAATGCTTTAAATGCTAGAAAAGCTAGATCACAGACTTCTTGTGCTAGCATTATTGAAAGAAACACTAGATATTGCGCTCTAAAGAAAAGGATAAGCTCAGTTAACTTCAGAGAATGTCAGTGCTGAGACTACCTTCACCACTTTGCCACTAATGTCTCCACATTCATAACAGGTTAAATAACAGAGACGTTTTTCTTTTTGACTTTTGAAAAAAAGTGATGTTATACTTAAGCACTTTACAGACCAAAAACAAATGAGAAAAGCACAACATGTACAAAAAACTTTCACACCCATCCAAATAGCATAAAAGTATTTTGTGCTAGTATCTGACTTTGTTACACTTATTTTTCATTTTGATGATGTTTTTATGTCTTTTTTTAATGAAGAATGATTTCTAGGTTTGCAGATTGTAATAGATGGAAGTCTTAAGAAAGACGGACAAGAGATGAGGGGATGAAGTGGGGGATGGCATGCACCACAACCAATAAGACAAAGACTTCAGTCTATTTAAATGAGTTGTCTGTTCTCCTGACTGAGCTAAACCAGCACCACTACACTGAGGTTATCAAAACAAATATTGATTTGATATCTAAAATGCTGGAGTAGGGCTGGATGATTATGGCAAAAGTCAAAATCACAATTAATTGAACCCTCTCCCTCAATTTCAGTTACTCCTGTCTCAACTCATTTTATTTCGTAAATATTTGTATAAGTTCGAAACAAGTAACCAAAATGAGCATCTACAGATGAAGAGTTAAAAATTACTTATTGGAACAGTAGAAAACACACATCAGCTATAATGGAAATGTTATGCGGAAAAACAATCAATTTTTCCTTTTCTCCTGTAGGAAATGAGAAAATTAAAAAAAATCTTGTATTTCTTGCTAGCAAAATAAATAATTTTAATACTACAGTGTTAATGTGGAAAATAACTTGTACCTTATGAAAAGGTACTTCCCTACTTTTTGGTTGACATCATCTTTATTGTAGCATCAGAAACAACTGACACAGAGTTCCTTTTGGGTACAAGCCACTTGGCTTGGTTTTTGAGTTTTGCTCCATGACGCTTCTGTTTTGAGTCCTACTGAATCCAACCCCAGTCTGAAAGCAATCCCGTTATCTACATGCGTTGATCGAGCTGTGTTCAGTCCGTTCTCGGTCTGACTAAGCTGTTAACATGCATCTTAATAGTCCGATCTTGTGCTGACTGAGCTCATAGTCTGATTTCTGTGTGTACTGTCACGTGGCTACTTCTTCTTCTGCTGGTTTTTCTGGCAGCCTTCACACTTCACACTGCGACACCCGGGTGCATGTCATGTAACTGCACAACCAGAGTGTATTTTAAGAGGCTGGTGTTTTAGTAGACAGAGAATTACAAAGAGGGAAAAACTGAAACAACTGACACCGCAGAATATAACTGATATATGAGAAACATTAAGTAGCAAAGCCTACTTGTCATGAGTTCCCTCACTTGGTTTAGCAGCGTAAGAATTTTCAACCATGGTACAAACTGTGCGTCCATGTTTTCCCTGGATATTTTTTAATGTCAAGAGTTATTAGATGTTCCCCAAACTGATGTGTATTTACAGGCTTGAAGTCATATTAGTAGGATTAAAGTTGATGCTACAAAGATGGTTTGTGGTATTTTATAGTTTGAATGTTTAAAAATTTAAAGTAAAAAAAAAAAACCTACAAGCATTGGTTAGTAAAAAAAGGTTTTTAAAATGAAGCCATCATTTACTTTCATGCCAAAATGTATAAGAACCTTACCGAAATAGTCTTTGTGTTTAAGCTTGATGTTTAGGGAAAGTGTGGAAGGCCATATCCGTAATAGAAATAACTTGTAAATTCCATCTAGAGCTATTATTATCCAGTTATTAAATGAAAATAATCAGATTTCCTCTCCTTGAGTGTTTTTTCCCCTTGACAACATTTTTTTAGAAATATAGTGAAAAAATAGACGGATAACATGAAAATAAAACATATTACGACACATCTGATAAAGACACATAGCATAACATAGCTTCCAGCATGCTTGGATGATGTAAATATGCATTGAAAACCATGTATAATTAGTCTAATTTGGCATAAACAGCCATCCTGTAATTCTGGCAGCAGCATAATAACCTTGGACAGATCTCATTTCACCCCCATTCAAGCACACCAACATGGAGATCTCTTCCTGTCCTCACCTTCCAGTAGTATGATGGAGAAGTCCTGGGCGGTCTGACCCTTGCGTGTAGCAAAGCACTGGTAAGCCCCAGAGTGTCTCTTTTGTGCAGCTGAGATGAACAATGTCTCATTGTGAGCCCCCTGGATGGAAAAGTGCTGATCAGGCAGGACGGCTTCTGTGTTACGATACCAAGACACAGTAAAATGGGGGGAACCCTGGACGGCACAAGACAGGATGACTGTACTGCTGATTCCTGTCTTCAGGTTTTTAGGAGACAGTGTGACCCTCAGCGGCTCTGCAGGACAGACATATAAACAAAGAGAAAAGAAGACGCTGACCACTGAAATGTGAATCAAGTGGTTTCTTTCACAACCAGCAACATGGATATCGAAGCTACAATAAATGGTGTGTATGCAGGCTGAGCAGTAGTTATTTGAGTATCATTTGGTTTGGTATGAGTTTGTCAAATTTTAGCCATTACTCGCTTTTGTGTGCAAGTGAGTGTATGTGTGTGCTAGACAGTGAGGAAAAACCAAGAGAGACAGACAGAAAGGGGAGAAAATGTCACTAAGCAATAAAGCAGCTGGTGTCGAGAGCTGGAGGCTGCTGAATGAGTGCGGGTCTGCGGGTGTGTGTGTGTGTGTGTGTCTGTGTGAGGGAATGACAGTGCATGTGTAAGACCTCCTTCATGGGCAATGAGTGCATGTACTGTAAGTGTGTTTACAATGTGTGTGTGTGTGTGTGTGTGCCACCTTCTATGCCCTGTCATAGAAGATTTGTTGGATGTGCACTGATCTGCCCTGTGGCCAGTCTCCCCAGTGTCCACTGACTTCACCCTTCACTCAACCACACTCAAATTCCACTTCTTAACAACACCCTCTCCACATTCCCTGTTTTTAATCTGCTTTTCCTCCCAATATCTCTTGTACCTCATATGCACAATATATTCATACATTGTGTCTTATAATTTTCCTCTTTCTTTTAGTCCTCTGTAAATGGAGCGACAGAAGCAGCAAAACCACTGCTGTGCTCTGTCACAGCAGGAGCACTTGCTGTCCTCAGAGATCATAATCATGCTCTGTCAAGAAGAGAGTGGGTGGAGAGGTGCAAGGAGGACATGTAGAAGGCAAGGGGCCAATAGAGCTTAAATGATGTCTCCACTGCTGCTGTCCATGACCTGGCATCTTATATATTAACTCTGTCAGTCTCATTCCTAAGCTCCATCTGTAGCCGTCAGTGTTACCAGGTGGAGGTCAGGGAGCTAGATGAGAGAGGTGTTTCACTAATCTACTGTGCTCTCTTCAGTTCCTCACCCACCTATGACGTTGAGGTGACCCGTCACCTCCTTGGAGCCAAAGCTGTTGGTGACCTCACAGATGTAGTTTCCACTGTCTTCCAACCTGAGGTCTGAAATGGTCAGGCCGGTGATCCGCCGTGTCCAGCGGGAGTCTGCAGGTAGTGGCCGACCATCCTTCAGCCATCGGATGGTGGGGTTTGGGTATCCAGAAGCAATGCAGGGCAGCTCCACGCTGTGCCCAACCTGCACCTCACCGGACTGGAAACTGTCAAGAACTGACGGGGTGGACTCCGTAGGGTCTGTAGACAGCACATGGTACAGAGGTTAGACATGATAAACCCTTGAACTGATTCCATATCCATACAACGAAAGACTGTTGGTGAAACACGCTCTCACACATGTTCTTGCTATGAAAAAGCACTACCATTCAAAGCCTTTTACTGCAGGATTGTGTGATAAAACAATTTGGCTGAATCAGTACAGTGATCAGAGATCTGGTCCAAGGAGAACACATCAACAGACAATGTTGAATGTTATACAGTGGGGAAAATAAGTATTGAACACATCAACTTTTTTCTCATCACATTTATTTCCAAAGATGCAATTCAAATAAAATTTCTACCAGACATTGGTATAAACTCAAATAATCCCCACATGAAAAGAAATCACAACATTCAGATCCATAAAAGAGGATCACGTGGAATTAAGTCATGACACAGGAAAAAAGTATTGGACACGCTAACTGAGACTCATCTAATACTTAGTGGAGAAGCCTTTGTTTGGAATGACAGCTTCCAGACGCTTCTTGTATGTTTTGCCGAATCGCCCACACTGCTCAGGTGTGATTTTGGCCCATTCCTCTGCACAGATTGTCTTTAAATCTTGAATATTCTTTGGTGCCCTCTGGTGAACCCTTTTCTTTCGTTCTTTCCACAAATGTTCAATTGGATTTAAGTCAGGTGATTGACTAGGCCATTCTAACAGAATGATTTTCTTTTTTTGAAACCATTTGAGAGTCAACTTTGCTGTGTGCTTTGTATTGTTGCCCTGCCGGAAGGTCCAGCCACGTCTCATCTTCATCATCCTGGTGGATGGCAGCAGATTCATATCAAGAATTTCCAGATACATGGCTCCATTCATTGCTCTGTCAATTATATGAAGTTTGCCAATACCATGAGATGAGAAACAACCCCATGCCATGATGCATCCACCTCCAAACTTCACTGTTAGTATAATGTCTTTTTCTCCTCCAAACATGGTATGTAGTATGACAGCTGAAAAGTTCAATTTTGGTCTCATCTGACCAAACAACATTCTCCCAGTATTCTACAGGCTTGTCAAGATGCTGTTTAGCAAACTTTAAACCAGCTTCAACATGCCTTTTCTTGAAGAATGGACTCTGAGCGTCCATAGAGGCCATAGCGGTGGAGTGCATTGCCTTCTGTTTTCTCTGTAACAATTGTACCTGCTGCCTTCAAGTCTTTCTGGAGCACTTTCAGGGTGGTCCTTGGCTCGTTGAGTACTCTTCTGACTATCTTTCTGACTCCCTGGTCACAAATCTTGCAAGGAGCTCCTGTGCCTGGCCTGTTGATGGTATGGTGGTGCTTCTTCCACTTGCGAATAATGGCCCCACCGGTGCTGACTGGAACATTCAGGTGCTTTGATATAAGTCTGTAACCAGCTCCATTCTGATGCTGAGCAACAATCAGGTTGTGAATGTCTTCAGAG